>NC_089761.1:11595591-11640591 GCF_040412425.1 Macrobrachium rosenbergii
GAGGAGGATTCGGGAGGACCCCCGACTCCTCCCACTCTCATCAGGTCCAAACGACGACTGTGGCCCCGGTAGAACAAGGGACGCCTTGTTGGGGAGTAAGGGGAGTCAACCAACCCCCTGACAAGTAGTGGACAGCCTTCCACCAACTGCCGCTGCCCCTCCCCGAACATTGAGGATGCCAGGAGGGAAGGTAATGCAAGAGTCTGTCGCCCACCCTCAATCTGCTAAGGAAGTCACAGTGCCCATCGTGGAAATATGGGTGAGAGAGCGACAGCAAAGGGCGTTGATCAACAAGGGTGCAAGTGTGTCTTTGTTAGAGGAACACCTAGTGGCAGGGTCGGTGCAGCCTATGAAAGGTTGTTACTTTTAAGTGTAGCAGGCGGCCATCGGATGGTAACCCAGAGGACTGTGAAGCAGCAGGTAACCATCAATGGGCAAATAGTGACACACACCTTCTATGTTGTACCAGCATTACAAGTAGAAGGAATTTCAGTTATTTTAGGAATTGATTTTGTGGATAGGAACAAAATAATAATAGCTGGCATAGATGGGAAGGGGATCAAAGTATGTTTAAAAGGACAACGAATCCCCACAGAGGGGGAGAGACTGAGGTACCTAAGAGTCTCCCTAAGATCGAAGGGTGGTGGGAGGAAGTACCCACTGCCCCAGAGGCAGGAGATGTGGCACCACCCCGGACCCATCTCATCCCTCACCATGACACCCGCACGTAACTTACCGGAAGGCACCTTAGTTATGATCAGACCCCATTAGAAATGGGAAGATTTTAACATTCCGGGTCTGAGCGAGATAATACACGGCGAAGTTAATGTGCCATTTATTAACATTAGTGATCAGCGTATCATATTAGACAGTGGGTCGATATGCGACCTTGAACCTTGTGAAATAGCAGATGCTTCTCACACACTCGCGACCTAGAGTAGCATGTCAGGGTCATGGTGAAGAATGTCTAGACAGACTTCTGCGAGCAGCTGGTGGGTCTACCCCTGTTACATATCAAAATACTGTTAAGGAAATTATAAAAAGTTATCAAAAAATAATCGCCATTGGCGACGAAACCCCAGGCAGAATAAATAATTTTCCTTTTGTTACAGAGACTGAGCTCAACCACCCATAAGATCTAAGCCGTATAGAATTCCAGTTTGTTATCTGGGGGCAGTGGAGAACGAAATTAATAAATTAAGGGAGGGAGCAAGGGAAAATTAGAAAAAGTGAATCTCCCTGGGCCTCGCCAATCCGGATGGTTAAAAAGAAGGTTGGTTCTCTTAGGCTATGTGTTGATTATAGAAAGTTGAATAGTATCACAAAAGACAATGCATTCCCACTGCCCTCTATCGAAGAATTGTTGACTAAGGTCAGAGATAGTAAATTTTTTACCACCTTGGATTTAAAGTCAGGTTATCATCAAATACCTATAGACGAGAGTAGCAAAGAAAAGACAGCCTTTATAGCTAATGATCAATTGTTTGAATATAATTACCTTCCTTTTGGAGTAAAGAACACTCTTGCCCATTTTTCATGTGTTGTGATGTCTGTATTAGCTTCCCTTTTAAGGGCATAGCGTGTTTGTATACTTAGATGAAATAATCATAATAGGGGCTACAATAGAAGAACATAAGAACATTACTGAAGTCTTAGAAGCTTTAAAACAACATGGTATGAAAATTAATCTAACCAAATGTAGATTCTTTCAGCAAGAAGTTGAATTTTTGGGGCACATCGTAACATCTGAAGGCCTTATGCCTTGTGCAGATAAAGTAGCAGCAATTAAAGAATTTCCCCAACTGAAGAATGCAAAAGAAGTAGCCAGTTTCCTCGGGCTCACAGGCTACTATCGTAAGATTATAAAAGATTTTGGTAAAATAGCGAGACCACTAGGTTCATTGAGGAAACAGTCGGATTTTCATTTGGGGACAGGAGGAAGAAATAGCTTTTCAAGAATTAAAGATTTCACTCACTAGTAATGAATTGTTAGCTTATCAAAAGTTCGATCGATCATTTCTAGTAATCACCGACGCGAGCAGTACAGTATAGCTATTGGGGAAGTGATTTCTCAAGTTGACGATGCAGGAAATGAAAACCCATCATGAGCATTAAAAGGGGCAGAGAAGAATTACAGTACCTTCGATAGAGAGGCATTGGTGATTCTATGGATGCTGGAGAGACATCAGTGCTTTTTGCAAAAAGGGGATTTAACCACTCGCCAGGATCGTTGGATCGAATGGCTGTTAGAATTTGGTATTGTGGGAATTGAACATATAGCAGGGAAAACATATAAAGTAGCTGATGCTCTCTCCAGAAGTGCCATAATGGGAGTTACAACCTGAGCAGCAAAGAGAGAAGAACAATGGCGAAAGAAACAGTTGCATGCCTCAGAGGCACCCAGTGTAGAAAGCGGGAATAACTCTGTAACTCCAGTTAGGGGACGAGAGAGAAGGGGTGGGAATCGAGCCAGCTGGGAGAACGAGAGAGCTGAACCTCCAGGGGGTCAGCAAGCGGATGCCCTGGGAAGTGAGAGAGGGCGTGCGATTGATTTGTGTGGTTGAAGTGTGGAAGAGGTGATGAGGGGTCAGAAGTCCGAACCCTGGATTGAACAGGTTAAAGCTTATGTAAGGGGTGCGAGTAACGAGTTTCCCGATTTCCTAAAGATGGCCAAAGATATGTTCTTCCTTTAAGGAGATATCTTATTTTGTAAATATGAGAAGAGACTGGGCGACATCCGATCTTGCATCGTCCTTCCTCCTCTTTTTGTAGAGAAAGCCATCCGCATGATACATTTAAGTCCCTATGCAGGGCATATAGGTATAGAAAGGTCCCTCAAGAGGGCACGAGAACCCTTTTTTCGGGTTGGGATGAAAAAAGACATTATAAAATTCATCTCCCAGAGCAACATCTGTAATACCATGAAAACCCATAGACATACTATTCTGAAGGCTCAAATGTGGCCAGTGAAGCCAATCAAATTTGCCAGAGTACACATTGATGTTGTGGGACCCTTCCCCCCCAAAGGGGACGGGCAATCCAGGTATGTGTGTGTCATGGTGGATGCATTCACGATATAGGCACACATAAACGATGGTGGATAAATCTGCGGTATCAGTTGCCAGAGCCTTGAGTTCATTCATAATGAAGTTCGGCTGTTCCCATACGTTAATCAGTGACAACAGAAGTGAATTTATTAATGAAGTAATAAAAGACCTTACAAAAATGTTAAACGTAAAACATTTCACGATCGCGTCATACCGGCCTTCAGCCAATGGGTTAGTTGAATCCCATAATAGAGAAGTAACAAATATTTTGGAATATTTAGTAGCAGACAGTCCGAATCAGTGGGTAGAGATGTTGCCAAATGGCGGAACTTGCGCTTAATACAGCATATAAAGACTCCATAAGAGATACCCAGTATTTTTAGTGTATGGATCATGGACCCAAGAACTCATGGACCCAAGAACTTATATAGTGTCGAACAATACCAGGTGATGTTCTGTAACCTGACCTGAAGAGTGTTTCAGACAACACAGATGCTTTTGTTGAGGGCCAATGAAAAGTGTCAGACGAAAAATGATCAGCGATTCCGCCCGCAAACATCTAAGATACAAATAGGGGACAGAATCTATCTGAAAAGGCTGCAACCGAGGAAACATAAACTCGAACCCGCCTACTTAGGACAGTATCATGTGAAAGAAATTAAAAACAACACCGCAGTGATCCAGCACATTAAACCGGTGTCCAAGGCGAGTACCACCTATCACACATGCATCATGTCAAAGATGTCTTGATGTGGCTTTGGGACCGCCTGGCTATCTGGGGGAGGAGAGAGAAAATGATGTGCAAGCACGTCTGGGGATCATTAATAGTGCACCCAATGTGCATACAGACGAAGGTTACAAATGTTAGTGTCATGTTCTGCTGTGAAAAGAAAACATCATAAACGTGTCTATGTACTTGCATTCCATGATCTTTTATTTCATTTTTTGTGGTTGATTTTAGTCATGTTTATTTGATGTCATTTGTCCTTTTTATTCAATTGCTGTGATTTTTACAAAACTATTTTGTACTGATGATTAATAGTAATTTGGTTTTTGTCTTGTTTTATTAATTGAATCGCAGGTTATTGTGCTCCAATTGTGTGTGTTAATGTGTGTGGAGCTAAAATTATTATTCCATTGATCCTATATAATAATTCTATTTTTTTATTTAAAAAAATCAAAGCAATGTGATGCATGGAATTCATAACACTGTAAATTGCCAGTTATAACCGTGCAATTTGACCCTGGCTTGTTATGTTTTAGTTTTTGTTTCTGAATGAAATATTGATAACATGTCAGGAGGTATGGTACTCAAACGGCAATGCACAAATAGCAGAGAAACTTTACTGGAAAAAAAATAGTGTTGTGAGTGCTGTGAGATACAGAGTTTTTAGGGGGGAGTGTGAACTGACTTATATGAAAATTCATGTTTGAGACATAAGGAAAATCTGCTAGTTGTTTGTATGTATTTGTGATCAGAGAGTACCGAACACATACTGCTGATTTGTCAAATGCCATACGATCGTTGGGGTTTGGCGTGGGCAATTCAAATGAATGCCATGCATCGAAGACCTTTATTAGTTCCTTTCGATTATAAAAGACCAATCAGCTGAGGCCTATGACCTAAGCAAGTTGCTTGAATAGCTAATAGTCAGTAGGGGTTTAGTGGTGGACGAGTTTGGGGCATGTCTATAAGACAGTGATCAGCGTGTGTCACCTTAGAGTACCTTCCGACTATAATTGCATAATTAAGTAGCATAACATTAGCAACAGGGCCCTGTGTAATTATTAAGGAAAATACACATGTATTAATTGTATCTTACGCATTTCATTTATACTGGTAGAACCCATATATGACTGAGAATCAGGTCATACGCAGACTAAATACACACACAAAACAAAGCCACTACAACACCTTCTAAAAAAAAAAAAACATAACAAACATCTCACACGTTCGAACTCGCCGTTTCTACCACAACAACTTCTTGCTGCTGGGAAGAAAGGGCGTTGGGTCGGTATGATACACGAAACATACGTCATCGGGGTCTATGATGTCAGGCAGGGCAGCCGATCGAGACTCATGGTCTACCCTAAAGCCAAATCAAAAGTCCTTCAAAGAAGGCATCGTGCTCACCCCATACAAAAATGGGAAAAAACGCACGTTAAAAGAAGAAGTAGAAGTAGATATATATATATATATATATGTCAGTATATACAGACAGACTCGGTTTACGATGGCGGTTCCGTTCCCTGACAACGAGTCGTAAGCTGAAAATCGTCGTAAAACCGAAAAATCGTCGAAAATCGTAAGAAACTTTACTTTAGTCCTTTGAGTATCTTGGGTATCTTGAAAATGACATAACCTGCATTTTTATTGAGTCTTTCAAAAAACCTCCAAAATTTTACCATTCTACTGTTTTGAAGCCAGAGAGAGAGAGAGAGAGAGAGAGAGAGAGAGAGAGAGAGGATCAGCCCTCACCACTTATCCAGCAGAAAAAGACTTGGAATTCCACAGAACTACATTGCTCTCCCATTTTTACTTTAAGTATCATCCTATAGCAAATATAACTTAAATTATTATCCTATTACTACTGTATTAATCTTTGAAATTATATTATTAATATCTTTTCAAAGTCATCTTAAACACTAGTACCTCTTTTTCCAACCAGAGAGAGAGAGAGAGAGAGAATGGACCAATACTTGTCGACTTACTTTCAGCCATTCTTGTGCTGGCAATGGAGAGAGAGAGAGAGAGAGAGAGAGAGGAGAGGAGAGAGAGAGAGAGAGAGAGAGAGGGTTGTTTATCTTTAATCTCTCGAGGAATGTTAATCCATTTTCTTACTGTGACTGACAAAAATTGTTTTTCTTTGTCTTCCAAAGATGTGTGTTTGGTGGTACTAAGCATTTTAAGCACTATGATCACACACACACACACACACACACACACACACATACCAATAATGCAGTGTGCTGGAATAAAGAGACTAAAATTAGCTATCTTTTCTGAGAGAGTGAAATCTGAACTTTTCCCGTGATTTATATAATATATCTATCCATTTCCCATTCGACTTTTCATTTAGAGAGAGAGAGAGTGTGAGTGGAGAGCGGAAGACAAGAGAGAGAGGTTCCCGTTATAAGGAGAAACTGATCTTCTGCCCTCATGCATTTGAAAATGCATAAATGTTGTAATTCTGAACACTTGTAGACTACATAAAATCTTATGAGATCGCTGGCGTGGCAATTAGCAAAATAAACAATTCAGGTAGTCCCATTTATATATCATATTTCGAAACGTATTTGTTTCTGTTTTCTTCCCAAATGCATTTTTCTGAAAATCTTATGTACCTTTCCAGAATTCTCTCCGCCACACCTATCAGGAGAGAGAGAAAAAACACCCGCACCCTCTGTATAGCGTATGCAAACCCGTTTCAGGTCTTGGTCTTGTGATTGGTTAAAATCCCACCAGTTCCTCCAATAGCATGTCATCAAGGGACTTCGCCGGTAGGGGAAGAGGAGGTTGTCCCTACATCTTGTTATTGGCTACAGTTTGTCCTGCCAGCCAATAGCAAGATCGCCTATTCGAGATGAAATGGCGACGAAATAATTATTGTCTGTTTGTAATAATGTCCGATACGTTAAATCTGAAGTAAGCCCACGGTGAAAGCAATACAAAAAAACCCGTCACACAAGCGATGATGGGATTTAATATATTTATGTTTATATGTGTAATCGATATTTTTTAAGATATATGCAACTCCCTTCATTACCATTGAACAAGCGTAAGATTTTTTTAAATCTTCAAAATGAGAAAAAATCCGTGAATATGGAACAGAAAAGCAGTTCCGTTTGACATTCTCGAATAAATATTGATTAAACATTCAGTAAGAAGTTTTTTGAGTTCACATGCTTATTTTAAACGAACTTTTTATCGATACTTTGCTGTGATTCCCATAGAACAATATTACCATTTTAAAATTAGTAACAATTTTTTCATATAAAAATGTATTTAGTCATGAAAATTAAATAAAATCAGTAATTAGTGAATATTGCTCATGCAAAAATCCGGCAAATGCAAATTTTCTTCCGTCGTATGCGCTGGACACCGAGTCATCCCAAACATTACCGTCGAGAATCATAAGAAAACTTTAATTTAATCCTTTTAAGTCTTGAAACAACGAACTTCGCGTTTATATTGAGTTTTTCATAATAAAACCCTTCGATATTGACCATTCGGTTGTTTTGATGGTATTTTCCGATCGCCGTCGGACTGATGCGCCGTCCGAAATAATGTCGAAAAATCGTATGGAAACCTTTTACTTTAATCCTTTGGTGTCTTGAAAACAACGAACTTGCATTTATGTTGAGTTTCAATGATAAAAACCCTAAATATTGATCACTCTGCTGTTTTGGATGCATATTTCTTCCGATCGTCGCCGACTGGCGCCGTCCGAAATACCGCCGGAAAATCATAAAAAAACTTTACTTTAATCCTTTGGGTGTCTTGAAACAACGAATCCTGCATTTATGTTGAGTTTCTCACAATAAAAACTCCTCCAAATATTGACCACTTCCATTGCTTCTTTGATGCATATTTTTTCCGATCGTCGTCGACTCATGTCGTGTTCAAGTACCGCTCAAAATCATAAAAACCTTACTTTTATTCCTTTGGGTGCCTTGAAAACAATTTATCCTGCATTTACATTGAGTTTTTCAACAGAAAACCTCCAAAATTGACCATTTGCCATTCTGGAGCCATATTTTTTCCGTCGGACCGGCGTTGGTTAAAGTGGTAAACCGGAACATGCGTTGCAACCTAGGAAATAATTTTTTATGAATATGCTTGAAAAGCTGCCAAAACTCGGAATGTCGTAATGTTTAGACTGTCGTAAAACTGAGACTGTCTTTATATATATATATATATATATATATATATATATATATATATATATATATATATATATATATATATATATATATATATATATATATATATATATATATATATATATACATATATACATATATACATATATATATATATATATATATATATATATATATATATATATATATATATATATATATATACATATATATACATATATATTTATATATATACATATATATATATATATATATATATATATATATATATATATACATATATATACATATATATATATATATATACATACATATATATGAGTATATATATATATATATATATATATATATATATATATATATATATATATATATACATATGTTATTGTTATATATATATATATATATATATATATATATATATATATATATATTATAGTTATATAGTGTGTATAAATATATATATATATATATATATATATATATATATACATATATATATATATAGTATATATATATATATATATATTATATATTTATTGATATATATATATATATATTTATATATATATTTATATATATATTTATATATATATATATATATATATATGAGTATATATATATATGTATATATATATATATATATATATATATATCTCTATACATATATTTTATATATTTTTATATATATTATATTATATATTATATTATATATTATATATTATGTTTATTATATATATTATATTATATAATTTATATTATATATACATTATATATATTATATATATATATAATGTATATACATAAAAATATATATATATTACATATATATAGAATGTATGTATATATATATATATATATATATATATATATATATATATATATATATATATATATATATATATATATATATATATATATATATATATATATATATATATAATGTATATATATTATATATATATATTATATAATATATATATATATATATTATTATGATTAGCAAGAATTCGCTAGCAAATTACCTCCCTTTGTATTTTGTTTGACCGGTGTTAGTCTCTAGTATTGGATTTGGTCCAGAATCGTTAATTTGATTGATTGAATCAAATTTCCTCTGAATTATGTTTTCCACGCACTGGTGTGAGTCACTCCATTTCATAACGCCAAAAAGTTCAACTTTTGCTGAACTTTTGAGTTAAATCAATAAACCTTTGTTTGAGGATATATTCAATGAGAGTTGACAAGAGAAAGAATGTGCCGACCAGGGCCCAGCTGTTTATACCAGAGAATCATTAGGGTGTAAGATGACACCTTTGTTCTTTAAACAGATGTAGTAAGAGATTATGACCCAATCATTGGGTATAGGGTCATGGAAATAAAATATATGTATATGTATGTGTGTATGTATATATATATATATATATATATATATATATATATATATATATATATATATATATATATATATATATATATATAACAAGCTTGTATTAGCGTTCTCACGATTTATGATTCAACGTTATTCGCAGTTTCTCTGTGGAACGTATCTACCATTATTCATGGAAAATTTGCCCGATATGAATATTTTTCACTGAGAAATATTCATTAATTACTGTATCTTCATATCATTTTCATGACTAAATGCACTTTTTGTGATAAAACTATCAAAATACTCAGATATAAGCATTTTTAGTGGGGTTTTTCTTGTGTTTAAACTTCAAAATAGGCAGTCTAAGTTTTTAGAGGTTTTAAGTGACCGCAGTTTAGCTTCGGGAGAGGTTGCAGTACACATCCCACAAATACGAGGGTGTTTACTGTATGTATGTTTGTATGTATGTATATATATATAATATATATATATATATATATATATATATATATATATATATATATATATATATATATATATATATATTGCTAAGTATTCATTAACACTTCTCCATTTCACAAAATGTTTTTTTCCTTTTGAGAGAACACAGTCTGTACCCCCAGGGAGACAAGCCTTCTACTAACCCTTGTTTTCCCAGGTTGAAATTGACAACAGATTCGTCAGGGTCTAAAGTATCCTTCCATTATACTCCTCCTAAACCTCGCTAAAGCATCATTCTAAATTTACCTTTATGGTCTGCTGGCTGAAGATCTTCTATTTCAGATAATGCCTTCTCTCTGGGATACAAATGCACCAATGTATAACGGTATCCCCGCACCAGTGAACTCTCTCACCTGACATGCAGAAGGCACTGAAAGCTGACATTTTGAGGAGGGCATAAAAGGCAGGGAGAGAGGTCAAGCAAGGGGACACCAGACCAGACACTATAGAGGAACACAGCTCTTGGCTTCCCATAATTCCTTTGTTCCGACCAGAAGCCTACTTAACCAAAGTGTCTCTGAGTGTACAATTAGAAGTCAAGTTGATAGAGGCTCTATTGATGTTGATTCATGAAATCTTCACTCAGCATTTAAGGTAAAGTCTGGTTAGAAGGTTCTTCAGTCCATTCTTTTGTTCTTATTCTCATTACCATTCCTTTCTCTTCAATGTGCTAAGAACCACTGAGTCATTGTCGATATAAATCATCAGTGTTAATCAGTAAATTGCCTGATCATAAATTGATGTCAGCCTCCCTGAGTCTTCAGCAATCTCCCTTTGTACAGTTAGATTTTGTTTTAATTGATCAAATGTTAATGTGCCCTTTCCCCACATTTACAGAAAGGCAGTAAGTACTGTTGTATCTTCCATCTGCTCCACTATGTCCACATGCAACTATCAAGTCCTCAAGCAATTTAATTATTGATTGCATCATTGTTTTGGCACTCCAGTTATTTAATTCTTGTGTCAGTTTTCACCATAAGTGCCAAGAGCCAGTGTGAATGGCTCTTCTGATTAATTGTAAATACATGCAACTAATTAAGATCTTGAATTTCTCTACTAAGCCCTTTCTCAAATTGAAATCTCATTTACAATAATTATTTTTGTTATATACGTGTTGATCTTTAGTCAGTTGCAGCGATGACAAGGTAAGATTAGTAAATGAATCAACATTATATATATATATATATATATATATATATACAGTGAACCCCTTTTATTCGCGGGGGATGAGTCCCACACCCCCCCGTAAATAGCTAAAATCCGCGAATACTTAAAACCCCTCTAAAAACATAGAACTGCCCACTTTGATGGATTTAAACACAGAAAAAACGTAAAAATGCATATGCCTGGAAATGTTTTAATAGTTTTATCACAAAAAGTGCATTTTATTTATGAAAATTATATGAAGAAGCCATTAATTAGTGAATATTTCTCATTCTAGAAAAAATACCATGAATAGGCAGATTTTCATGAATAATAGCTAGATATGTTCCACAGAAAACCCTTGAATCATTGAATCCACAAATCATGAGAATCTGCGAATGCAGGGTTGTTTACTGTGTATGTATGTATGTATGTATGTATGTCTGTATATATATACATATATATATATATATATATATATATATATATATATATATATATATATATATATATATATATATATATATATATATATATATATATATATATATATCACATATACTCATATATAATATATGTGTGTATGTATATATATATATATATATTATATAAATATATAAATGTGTATAGTCCCCGGTTTACGACAGGTCTGGCTTACGACGTTCTGAGGTTCAACGCTTTTCAAATATATTCATCGGTATTTCCCAGTTCTGGCATGTTCGAGGTCCTGGCATTAACCGTTTGCTGATCAAACAGAAAGCGCAAGGCTCAAAACGGCAGAATAATCAAACTTTGAAGTTTTTGATGAAAACTCAATAAAAATGCAGTTTGTCGTTTTCCAGTACACCCAAAGCATTAAAAATAGGTTTCTTAGGATTTTGACGATTTTTGAAGATTTTTTTGGTGTGTACAAGCAATTTCCGGTTCACAGCCCAGCAGCGTAAAGCGAACCCACAATAAATAAACCAAGGACTACCTGTATATATTAATATAACATATATATATATATATATATATATATGCATGCGTGTGTTCTTGTTGCATATACGTGTATGAGCTTTTCGCTTTGAGTATTATTGTCTGTAGACACCACTACAAAAGCTTGGCTATATGCAACTAAATTATCTTATGGATTCCGTCCGTATCCACAAAATCTACCCCCATACAAAAATACTTTCAACGCTCACACAAAACCTTATAACCCAGCCAATTCCTTTTCAATCACCGAATATTTCAACTCTGCCTTTTCCAAACGCCTTGCTCACATACGCAATTACTCTCAATTGTTCTCCCCCATTCGCCTTCTGCATTTGTACCAAGCATCTCCCCATACTATACTTACTTGCATCCGTATACAGTTCTAGTTTATTCACATTCTCACTATGGTCCGAAAGCCAACGTCCCGTCTCTTGCAACCTCCTCTTTCCAATCTCTCGAACCTTCGATCATTCGCTCATCCATTTCAATCTTACACAATTTCTCTTCCCGTCCATTCAGTAAAGTGGTTTCCCGATCCCTGAACAATCTTTTATAAACTTCCTTCCATACTCAATTAAACCCAAAAATCCTTTCAACTCACGCACGGTCCGGGGACGTGGAAATTCCTTACCTTCATTCATGAACTTATCACTCTTCCTTACACCTCTTCCACTCACCATATGCCCTAGGAATTCCACCTCCCAGCCAACCAAGCACACTTTCCAAGTTTTACTTTTATTCCTACTTCTTCCAACCTTTCTAACACTCGTTCAAGCAGTTCCATATTCTCTTCTACAGTCTCACTAGCAATCAAAATATCATCTATAAAAACAGTTGCCTTCTTTTGATCAAGCCCAGCCAGAACACATTCATTGCCCTTTGGAAGGCAGCAGGCGCATTAGCCAGTCGAAACAATCTTTGGAACTGGGTGGCAGGAACTACTAGAAAAGGCCGTAATATGCCTGCCCCTCCTCCAGAGGCATCTGGTAATAGCCCATACCAGATCTAATTTTGTAAACTTTTCATTCCATTCATCTTGTACACACAATCAGACACCCACATTCATCAGGAATCGCTCTTTCACAGTTACCTTCATTCACCTTCCGATAATCCACACATTCGCAAACTTCCATCTGGCTTACGTACCGGTACAATGGGGCTATTCCAGGCGCTCGTACTCCTTTCAATCACTCCCCACCCTCTCAAGCTCCTCCACTGCTCCTCTATCTCATGATTGATAGACGGGAAAATGTCGGAGACGTTGATATATGTGTCGTCTTTAGAACTATTTTAAATTCCAGAAGCTTGATCCCCAAAATCCTCGTCACCACGACTCAATGCCCCTGCCTATCCCACAACATTCTCCTCAATCGTTCTCTTACATTTATCACTTACATTTTTCATCTACCTTTACTCTTTCTTTCAACTCCTCATACGTCCAATCATTAGCTCCTTTCAAATCACCTGTCATCACCTGCCGTACCTTCACGTACCTCTCATCATCCACATTCACCAACGTACGTAATATTCCCAATGCAATCTCCCTCATATTCCTGGGACTCGCTTCTTCCTGACACACTCGGCAATGACGTTATATATACCCTCGGATCTCCCATGTTCAAAACCCCATCATATACACACACATTTGCCTGACTAATTTATTTATGTCTATTCCCTCAACCACATACTCACACCTATCATTGTTGGCTATCCTGAGGCTATCCATTGCCATGCCACTTTCACCTCTAACTTCTCCAATCTCATGTGGCACTTTTACCCTCTGTCGCAATTACAGGCACTCTCTTCCACAATTTTTGCTCAACCCTACCATCCTTCCCCAAATACAATTCCCCAAGCACATCCCCTTTCATACGTAATTCAATTACATTCATACTAGGACGGACCACCATCCCGCATTTTTTCAAAACTCATCCCAATAAAATATCATATTTATCATTCGTACTCTCAATCACACAAAAATCTTTCATCCACCACTACACCCCAATTTCTAACCGTTCACACTCTTTCCAACCTGCTACCCCTAAATTTCCAATCCCTCTTACTTCCCCTGACAATTCCTAATCTCACGTATTCCTCAATTTCTCACATCCATTCTTAAATATGACATTCATACTACACCGGTATCTACTAAGGCAATCAATCTTACTCCTTACAACACACTTGCACACTCATGCAATCGTCAGTCTTTCAACAAAACCTCCCTCATGCAACAACCCCTCACGTACATGCATCCACGCACCGCTTGCATCCTGGAGGATCCACCCATTTGAACCCCCTTCACACTCAGTTTCCCGAATTCGCTGTCACAGTCACCCTCTTTCGTCTACATACACTTGATACATGCCCTTCCATTCCACATTCGTCACACTTCGCTCTCGGTTCTGAACACATTCTCGCATAATGCCCATTCTTACCACAGTTGCCACATATTACATTCACTCAGGGTGCCCTACAACCATTAACAATATGACCCACCTGTCGCACCGGTAGCATTTAACCCCTATCTTTCATACACTCCTTACCAAATGTCCCGGTTGCCCCACACGAAACACGCTCCTAAAGCCCACCTACACTCATTCTTTGTATGTCCTTCCTTTCCACATCTAAAACACTTCGCTCGACTTCACTCATCAACCTTCCCCTTTGTACACTACTATCCCTAACCCGTCAACCCGTTGTTCCCTTACAAACCCACCATTCATCCTCCTGGCACCTCCACATTACTTGCTCTTACACTCCTATCTATTACACTATCGGCCATTCTCATTGGGCCCCTCAACACTGCATCCTAAAGCTTCCGAACTCTGGTACTCTCTCATCTACCCCAGCCCTTACACTTACACTTCTGCTCTCTTTTATAACCCTGTCAAGCTCATAATCTTCTACAATTTCCAAAATTTCTCCCCAAGTCAACCTTTCATTCGTCCATCTTTTCTTCTCCTTCTGCTTCAAGTTCACAAATTCTCTAACTCCATCTGGCACTGTCCCTAACAACTTCCGTACTAACTCCCTTACATTCATCTATCCCATCATCCCCAAACTTCTTCCTCAGTGGTCTGGTAAAACTAAGCTAACGTCTTCCTTGCCAACGTCTCAGCCTACAAGCATACAGTGACAAGGTTTCCCCAGCTTTCATTCTTGCCTCATCAAATTCATTCTTCCTCTTATACTTAACACTCGCTTTCATACGCCTCGCTTGCTCAACTAATCTAGCTTTCACCTTGTCATACTCAACATCCCCCCACACTCATAATAACCCTATACATATCAAGCAAAAAGCCAGTCAAATATTCTCCTAATTCTCGTGCCCACACTCTCTTACTTTCCCCATACTTATCCTGACAAAACCTTTCATACTCCCTAAAGAAATCATGCATCCCTACTTCCATACTCATTATACTTTTCACACCAGGGTACCTCCCTCACATACATAGCCTTTCTCACTTCTTTCTCACTTTCACTCTCACTTTCTTCTTTCGCTCTGTCCTTTCATACCCTCTTCCGAATACAAAAGAGTCCACTTCTGCACTTACATTCATCTTACTCATTACACTCTTCTTCCCCTCTTTTTATCCACTTTTATCCACTCACCTCCATCCACCTCACTATCACTACTGCCTTCACCCTCTCCCTTCTTTCCTGCCTTTCCCACTTCCTTATCCTTCTTACCAGTTTCCTTTCCTTTCCCTTCTTCCCTTTTTCCTCCCCTGACTTATCCTTACTTTCCCTCTGTTCCTTCCCTTGCTTTTCATTCCCCTTTTCCTTACCCTGCCTTTCATTCTCTCGTTTCTTACTTCCTATTTCCATATCACTTTCATCACTCATGCTTCCATTCACTTCTTCCTCCTTTTCTTTCTCTCTTGCCCCTTCACGTTCCAGAGAACCTGCCTCCATCAGCCCCTTCTCCAAAAACACCCTTGAACATACCTTTCACCATTTCTTCCACACCTTTCATCATTCCCTCCAACTTTTTATCCATCTCTCTTCCATTCTCTCTTCTGACTCTTTCATCTCCCTTTCATTTCTTCTTTTGCACTTCTTAGTATTCCCCCCATCTCCTCCAACTGACTCCTCAACTCCTCATTCTCACCCCTCAGCCTCCCATTCTCCTCCTCCAGCCTACCCTGGAGTTCCTAACCACTCGGGTTCCTCTCTCAGTTTCTCTATCTCACTCATCCTGACCTCTTACTCTCCAACCCACCACAAACAATCCTAACGGCTGTTATACAACAGCCCCACGTTGGGCGCCAAATATTATGTGGCGGGATTTTAAAACAAAAACAAACAACACAGATACACCAAACATATAACCACTCACCCTGATCCTCGGTTGCTGGAGATGGTTGAGGGTGTCCTGGTCATAACACAGTAGACAAAATTACACAAACAAAAACCAAAACAGACCCAACCAAAAAAACAAGCAAAAAAAAGAGACACATGCACAGACACCAATAACATCAACAGAAAAACACTCGACTCACGGACACATACAATAATCTACCATCAATGTCCGCTTTGACTCAGAACTCAGCTCAAGACTCTCTCAAAACCAAAAAAAACTCCCTCGACATTTGCACAGACAGACAGCACCGTAAACAACCGAACGACCTCATCCCTCTTCCAACAACCGAAGCACTCTAACGACAATTACACTCTCTCTCTCTCTCTCTCTCTCTCTCTCTCTCTCTCTCTCTCTCTCTCTCTCTCTCTCTCTCTCACAAAACGTTGGAAATGCTAAATAAAAACAAATTTATTCATCCCTCTATAATGAAACATAATTATACACTTACATTCTACAGTCCCCCTTTGAAGGGTAGATAGGGGCCAAGTGCCATTAAATACTCTGACAGCACACAGGTCTCATCGAGAGCCAGACACAACCACGCATTTTTCCTCAGTCAAGGCGATATAAACTGCTTTCTCTCCTAAGAAATTTTTTCTTCTTCCATTTGTCTCTACTCCAAAATCAATGCTTTTTGCTTTACTTTTAATGGTAGTTTAAATACGGCACGAAATCCCCATAGATTGTTTTAATTTTTCCCACTTTTTCTCACAATAAATATTTAAAGTTTTCATTACTGGCCAATTACAACTCGCTAGGACTTGCTTATACTCTCTCCTACTAACAGGTACCTGAGGGTTTAAAGAGGTTTGTAATCCTGCCTGTTAAAAGTTTCATTCACAGAACATATTTTCACTTTCATACCATCAATTTTTACTCTATTCATAACCATCTCATCAATTAAAATCATTGAATGACATGTACGGGCTGCCCTGTGAGCAACAATAACCCCATAGTAACAACTGACGGAAATGGAATCTGAAGTCATGAATGTGCTTACCAAAATCATAATGATAATGAGGATGAAGCATATTTCGACAAGCTGACATGACGTTAACAATCCTGGAAGCCAAAGCGCGCGCGTGCAAGAATCCGCAAGAGAGGAGGGAGACCTCGGCAATCGAATGGTAGTCCGCCACCATCATCGACACCGGACGAAGAAGAAGCTGTTGATGTAAGAAAGAAGTGTCGAGAGTGTACTAATCATTTAGTTTGTGATTAAGAAACGGTAGCTACTGTTCATTCATTATCAAAAAGGTAATATTACAGAAAAGCTCTGCTGGGTGCCTGATTTAGTACCAGCCCCTCGGGGATGAATGTAAAAAACATAAATAAAAGACTAAATATCTTAAATTATCTCTGTAAATTTCTCAAATGATCTCACCTGTATGGCACTGTATAAACCCTTTTCTATATTGATTAATCAAAAAATCTTTTTGACAAATACCTCCATGAGGGTTTCTTTTACAGAATTACCACAAAAAATAACAGCTGCAATTGTTATTCATCTGTAACAATCTGACGAGTAGTTTTTTATTTGTCCACGAGCGTGAATTTCAGCTTCATAATATGGAATAATGCAAAGTATGTTAACTAAGCTGGTATTCAAGTAAAAATATTGATTATTAATATATATATATATATATATATATATATATATATATATATATATATATATATATATACATATATATATATATATATATATATACAGTAAATATATATATATATATATATATATATATATATATATATATATATATATATATATATATATATATATATATATATATATATATATATATATATATATATATATACAGTATATATATATATATATATATATATATATATAAACTAAAATGGTATTCATAAAAATATTGATTACTATAATATATATATATATATATATATATATATATATATATATATATATATATATATATTATATATATATATATATATATATATATATATATATATATATAGATATAAACTAAGTTGGTATTCATGTAAAAATATTGATTATTATAATATATATATATATATATATATATATATATATATATATATATATATATATATATATATATATATATATATATATATATATATATATATATATATATATATATATATATATAAGTATATACAATTACAACATTGTCAATAAAAGTCTTCCTTACCTTCAAATTGTCGGGTAGTGCAACACGACCGCGGTACTTGGGGTTCATGGTAACAGCAATGAAGCCACGGTGATTCAGAGGTAACGGCCTGGCACCTTCCATTGTGAAAGTATGGCATCCTTCCCTTCTAGCACTGACCACCCGTAGAATCTGCTGAGCAGCCACACTCAGCACACCGACCTGTTATTTCACACTTCTTTATAAAAAGATGGAGAATATTTTCCTAGCAGCAATGTGAGCGCTGATGCTTGTAAATAAGTTTAAGAATGAACACTGTGTCACTTTTCTTATAAATTTTTCAACTGTTCTTTATTTACAATGTATACGGTATTTTATCCAATTGTTCATTTTCATCTTTAGTTTTTTTATCTTTATTTCACATGCTTCTCTTCTTTTGGTTCTGGTTTTTGTTTGCCTTCATTTGTGAACATTATTGTTTGGTAGAATATTCCTTTTCGACCTTATTTTAAATGTTCCGGTTATATGCGCCCATAAAGATAATGATACATCTTCCATTAAACCTCGAAATTTTAAAAATCCACAGATGTATGGAGTGGTGTTCTTTTTAATGAATCCAAATCAAAAATATTAAAAACTTTTTTTGTCATTAACAGCTTTGTTGTGCAGAACATGCTTTTCTTCCTATACAAATAAACATAAACTACTGTTTGGGTTCAGATCTGAAAATCATTTAGGCTGATATATCTGTAATTAGGAAAAGAAATACAGACTCTAGAAATGAGACATGAAACAAAAATCTAAACCTTCCAAATTATACTAATTTTGGATAACTTTAATTCTTGGAAATAACAGAATTCACTCTCTAAGCTTTTGTCATAATTTCTTGTTTTTTACAATACAACAAGTTTTAACTTACATCAAGCGTGTTGAATTCATCAAAACAAACCCAACTGCCATCAGATGCAACTCCAGTAAAGAACTTCCCCATTGATATGTAATCGAGGTCATCGGAGCAGTTGAACACCAAGCAATTCATTGATAAAGAACGAGCAAGATCCTGTTTTAGGAAAGGAAAGAAACTGAACTGTCAGTGAACTATAAATAAACAGGCAATCTTGACAAGAAATCTCAATACAAAAGCATATTTAAAAAAATATACTGTATAATTAGAGAAAATTATAGTGCTTAAAACATTGTAGGAGAATATCTCTTGTCTATTTTGTTAAAAAAAATTTTAAAAACTTATTTTATATTTAACGACATTTTTCTCAGATAAGAAACTACAGCAGCGCCATATCTGCAAGGTTGTCACTCCCCCTGAGTTTGAACTTGATGACGACAGAAGTACCTTGACAGTTTCAGTCTTGCCAGTGCCAGCTGGTCCTTCAGGGGCACCTCCTAAATGTGAGTTATATGCGGTGACAAGGGCGTGATGGGCACGAGTGGTGAGTGGAGTGACGACAAGCCGACCCTCAGCGCCAACATATTCCCAGCCCCAGGGAAGTGGGCAGTAAAGCATTCTGGCCTCAACCTCTCCATCAGCCATATAGTACCTGAAATCAAGACATTTTTAGATTTCTTTACTATGTCATCTTCATATCAATAAATAACCAGTTTTCAAACCTGGATTCTAGGTCACTTTTCACTAGGCATTAATTAGCATAGTCTTCAGGCTGGATAATTCTAAGTGGCTCTTGATTTCTCTTACCTCCAAAGTGAAGATTTCAGAGCAATTTTTACTAAGTATATGTTAGTAAAGTCACATTTTCCTTAGTTTCATTATTTAAATTATTATCAAAATTATTTTTCTGACTTCGAATGCATAGGGAAAGGAACACAAAAAAAATTTATTAGATTGATTTTTTCTCTCATTAACCATGTAGAACCCTCGCTGGAATAGCTGAAAATTTCCATTTTACTTAAGATTTGCCTTTAGCCACACCTATAATAATAATAATAATAATAATAATAATAATAATAATAATAATAATAATAATAATAATAATAATAATAATAATCTGAAGTTTAATGGTCTGCAGTTGTGCACATCCAAGCTGAAGTCATATCTTTAAACTATCAAGATTCCATTCTAGGGAGTTTTGCTTAGTAACTTAACGACCTTTTTAGCTTGTACCCTATGAATGTGTGCATGTTACATAATTTATAATCATAATAAACATGTACCTTATAGATATGTACATGTTACAGCATGATGATGGTAATAATAAAGTCTTTCCCCTAGTGAGCCCAGTAGGGGTAGTGTCGTCATTGCATCTCACAGGTGCACTGTAGACATTACTAAAGGTTCTTTGCAGCGTCCCTTCGGCCCCTAGCTGCAACCCCTTTCGTTCCTTTTACTTTACCTCCATTCATATTATTTTTCTTCCATCTTGCTATTCATCCTCTCCTAACAATTATTTCAGTGCAATTGCGAGGTTTTCCTCCGGTTACACCTTTCGAACCTACCTACTCTGTTTCCTTTCCAGTGCTGAATGACCTCAAGGTCCCAGTGCTTGGCCTTTGGCCTAAACTCTATATTCCATTCCATTCCATTCCATTCCCCTAGTGAGAGTTTAGTTATTATCCTCACTTGAAGAGCAGTGGGCAGGAGGCCCTTCAAAATAAATGCTGCACCTGTAATTAACCCATCACATTCAGGCCAGTACAGTACCTATGATATCATCAGTCTTGGAGAGGAACCTATCACAAAGACAAGAAAATCTGTTACTCTGCTAACTAGATGTTGAGGTCAACTGAGCTCACCTTAGATGAGCTAACCAGGTGAAGGCTTCCTCACTAGCAACGCCTTTCCTAATGAGGTCTTTTATGATCTCTCTGCTGTAGACGGCAACCAACATGAGGGTCGAGAGAGAATGGCGAGTTGGGCAAGAAGGAAGAGTGGAGGCCAGACTCACTCTGCTGCTTCGCCTGCTGCTCGTTTTTCTACTGGAGGATGGTGGCGTTGTTGGAGTGGCTGGGGTGTGTGGAGTGCTCACGGAGTGTCGGCTGCTGTCTAAGTTGGTTTTGCGAAGGGCCACCATGATCATTCGTACTTCAGCCTGCAAAAATGGTAGAGTTCCTCAAAACTGTTTATTTAATTGAATTTCTCTTTTATATCTATCTATTGCACCATGATTTAGCATCACAACCCATTCAATTTAGGTTCTAATGATAGAATTAAAATTCATTTAGGAAACATTAACTTGGTATTGCACTCATTCGCTTGCTCGGTTTTTTCATGTGCGTGCGTTTGTGTTTGCTGTTATTGAAAAAGTGAAGGAGAAATTATGAATGCATTCAATGTTGATGATATATATTGACCTGTTAAAATTTCTGTTCAATTTAGGAAATAATAAGGACATCTGAGAAAATAAAAGAAAGCACGCAATGATCATAAGCTGCGTGAAACTATTCTTCAGACAAAGGGAAAGTTGACTTGTATCAAAGGACCTAAACACACTTTGGAATTGTTATTTGTGTATCGAAAAAATCTGAATTCAAATTTACCTCTACTCTGGTTAAGCACTCCTGAAGGGCCTGCGTCCCTCCTCCAATAGCTTGCTGGACTTCGGCAGTCCAAAAGATGTGTCGAACTGCTAACGTCACCTTCACAGAAATAGAAAAACTATTTTTCATATTACTCTTTAAATTACATTTACAGTATACTTGATAAATAAGTATCCTACATGCTGTGAACACACCGAGTATTCCAGTAATTCAAAGTGAAGGGAAAGAAAATTGTAAGAGTTAAGATTTTTCATATGGCATCAGTGCGCTCTAAATCCATAATGAAGAATTTTTTCATGTATCTTTAACGTTTTATAATATCCATAATTGTATGTTTCAAAATTTCTATAAATTACTAAGAAATATTTTTGTATGAGGGACAAAGTATTGCCATGTCCAAAGATAAAAAATTGTTCAACATGGTCAAATGTATTGCCATGTCAAAGATAAAAAATTATTCAACACAGTCAAATCTAAGGTTTGTTCCGTAATAATTTGATTCTTAATTTGGATGTTAAGATTATCAGATTATACTAACATGTATAGTAAATATTTGCAATAGCAAGAATTGATAACAGAAAGCGCACGCCACTCCCTAAACTAAATGTTTACCTTCAACTGAAAAATTTCCATATATTCCACACCAGAGCTCCACATTGACATTTTAGCATTCAAGGTTCTTTAGACCTTGTTAGCATTAAAACTGTAGTCATTCAAAATTCAAAATTTTGAAAATTACATTCTGCTAGTGGATTTCAATTTACCTAATCATCATTAAATTTAGGCATAAAAATCTTTCATCAAAGACCTTTGGTGAAATTTGCACTTTCTGTATAGGACTTACAAGGTGGACGACTTTCCCACTATCAGTTGAACTTTACCTGCAGAGGCCAAGACGGGAGAAGAGAGTCAACATCTGTACCTCCGCCTCCCCTCCTGGTCCACTTCTCCACCCCTGACCGGGTCTTCCCCTTAAGAGTGTCAGTCACTGCTCCTTGGAACTTAAAAGGATAAACAAATAAATAAACAGTTAAATGGAACGAAAGAAAAGAGACAACACAAACAAATGATCAATGACTAGTACAGAAGAAATGCATCAAAATGAAATTCGTCCATATGCTGATATCAAACATACACAAACATATGCTCTTATTACTTTTTGCTTTGTATTCACCATGGCTACTGCTGAGATTCTGCTCCTCATTCATGTTACTGATATTAGTGTTATTTCTGTTGCAATAACCTAAGTCTTTTCACCAGAAGATGCATATGCCTTTGGAGAAACTATAGCTTTGCACACTCACTTCTTCAAAGCAATACCTCCAGCCATACACAGTAAATGACTGCACAAGAATCGTTATGGAATACTGTATTCTCGGCTTCCTACAAATATAATTATATCCAAAGCTTTATCATTCTGATAAAATCTATCAAATTTGTTACGCTCCAAGGAAAGTATTACTCTATAAAATCATCATTATCTATAACAGGGCTAAGTTGTAATAACAAAATTTTTTCATCTTTAGTCAAGCACCATACAAACTTCACACTCACCACTAGTTAAGAGGCCAAAGTCCTTTCACTCCAGTATCACCAATTATTTTGACAGTTTTCTTTTGATATTCCCGGTAGAGTATAATAGCAAAAGAAAAGTACCGTACTCCTTGATGACAACAAATACAGTACAGTGTAATGTTTTTTTAAACTTTTATGGCCAGACATCCATGTCTTGCCATATTTTATTTCGCATATTCCTAACTTCATAAATTCATATCACACTCAATCCCCCTTTATAATAGTGTTGCACTTTAACTCCTGCATGTTTCCCTGTTTTGACAAGCAAACGCCTCCACACGATACCATACATTCTCAGGGACGTCAAATCCCAGAGCACCTTCGCTTAATTTCCAGGTCCGGTCTCTGAGTCTCTATAAGTAGGTCTTCACTTTGGATGACTAAATATAATTTACTTAACATAAACGAAAAGAGAGAAACTAGCTCTAAAAGTACAAATGATTGCAGCACCTTTGTCTTGAAGAAATCATGACGCTGATAAGCATTTAGGAGATGAATTAGAATAAATACCACCACCGCTATTACCAGGAGTTACACCTCTGCGTGCCCCAAGAACCATCCCTTAAATACCCTCTTAAAACAAATTACAATCGACTGTCTCTCATCATCTCCACAATTTTTTATAAACTTGTAAAATATTTCATTTTTAACAAAGAAATTCCAATTCTTACCATAGTTTAAAATTACAGTAAATCTGTATTTTCTGCTCAAAGATAAATCTAATCTATAAATGCTGTCTTGTCAAGATAAATCTCTTGAAAATTCATAATAATTTATTTTACAAGAAAAAAAGTGTTTGCACTGAGTCTCAAAAAATGAGTAAGAATTAGTTAAGGTGAGATTGTGAATTAAAACAGAGGCTATTTCATATCTGTTAGTTCCTCTGAAACAGTGATATCCTCATTCTGTTGATGGGTGCAGCACATTGGCTGTTGCTTTGGAAAAAAAACAAGAGACAATAGTCTCCCTATATCTTTGTCAGAATTCCTGGGACGTAATATCTGATTTCCTTGGTGGTGATAATTTCACCGTACATTTGCTTCGTAACTGCCTTTCGTGTCGTGGTACAACTATATCTGATCTCTCACCTATCTTTTTCCTTATTTCATCTCTGAAATCTGTTGAACTCTCTCACAGTACCCATTCATACACTTATAATTCTGTTATTCACAAATCATCTTCCTATCTTTCTCAGCCATCCTCAAAAACTGTTCCTGTAATCTTGATCACTTGTTTCAATAATGCAATTATGTAAAATAGATAAAGTGTATTATAAATTACCTCATGCAATGTACATGATAGCTATTGCACACATGAATAGTTGGTAGACTCTGATCAAGGTAGTAAAGAATGCTGTGTATAAAAGCAGTATATATATAATCAAGATTATTAATATTAATATTGAGCAATGCCTTTACCTCCAGCAACCAGTGTTCGATGCTGTCCCTGGCGTGTTTAGTCGGAACTTTCTTACCGAGTAGTACTATCTCGCTTTCGATGCTCGAGATGGCATATATGGACTGTTGGTCATCCAGATGCAGGGAATGGACGCCGTCAAAGCACTTCCTCAGGTGCTTCTCCAGTTGATTAACATCTTTCTCGCACAGCAGAGCTGTCAGCTCCTCATTTGATAAGAAGTATAGCCTTGAACAAATCAAAGCATTACAGGATTATATATACAGTATATATATATATATATTATATATATATATATATATATATATATATATATATATATATATATATATATATATATATGTGTGTGTGTGTGTGTGTGTGTGTGTGCAGGCATGGGTGTGTGTGTGTGTATGTGTATGCATATGTGTGTGTATGTGTATGCATATATTATATAAATAGCTTTGTTCCTTAAACACATGTGACTTTTTTACTTTCACAAATATTAAACCACAAATACCCTTAGTATAGAATTCACTCAACCTTGAGGATAGGCTACACTCAAAGAAAATCATAAGTGATGAAGGCATCTGCTAGGTCAGGACTCATGCCTGTGCTTTTAAGCTAGATATAGAGAAAGGCAGCTGATTTATCCATTTAGCTATCGAGAGATAATAAATGTAAGCTGAGTTTGACTCTGGTGTACATATGCCTGTCGAATTCAAGATCCATTTAGGAGGAAATTCGGTACACCTATTTTTATCATACTTTAAGTGAATTTTCATTAGATTCCTTGGAAAGTTTAAGATCATTGCCATTACCATTTAAGATCATTGCCATTACCACTTACCTTTTTATGTCTGCGTTCCCCTTTATGAAATTAAATATGAAATGAGATCTTTTCTTTCCCTTCCACAAGGCCAAAATACAAAAATGTATTGTTGCACCAAATTATCATATAATTTTGATAACTATATGATGTAAGAAAAATCAATGGAAATCATATTTCATTTTTCTCATAATTACCATATTTTATTCTCAATTCTTAGTTAATACAGACATTTCAAATCAGGTTAATACTGTATGTTTCATGTTAATATTGTTACAGTCTTCAGTTTGTGAAAATTCCAAACATATCAGTTGTATCAGGGGATTAAACTTTTGGAGGAGTTTAATGAACATACAGACATGCAGATACCATCTGTATGGGTATGTAGCATACATATGCTAAGGCCATGTAAAATAAACTGGAAACCTAACAATCTGTAACGCACCTGGGGAATACTCGGCGTTTATTATCTAGGTAAGTATGAACTGCTTTTTGCAGGATGTCGATGTTATTCACACATTCTGTGACGCTGGCCAAGACATCAGCATCTATGACCACAGCCAGCAGGTGCTCAGCCTGAACCGTCTGCTCCATTACTGCCATCCACTTCTCATGAACCTCCTGCAAAATGAAGGCAAATCATTTTTATCATTTTCTATTATATTGGCTAATTTTGGGTGAGAATGCACTCCAGTAAAGAAGAGAGGTTAAGTCATGTTAAGCACATCATCTAAGCAAGCATTTGGACAGAAGGGGGAAAAAAAGACTAAGCCCTATCATCTCATGATCGAAAACATCAGAAGCATCTGCTACAAAAAACTGGATAGCCTTGTTTCCTCAATCTCTTTTACTAATTATGTACTGCATATGAATAATCAACCTATACACAGATTTGAACACTGCACTTCGAAAGTAATTGCTTTCATATAATATCTTGAAAAATTAAAGTAAAGTTCTATTGGCTTAGCTGTTTCACTACAGAGAGAGCTAACACACTCCTAAATCCTACAGTCATTCCGTTTCGCTGACCAGTTACCTACCAGAAACACTTGGTTCTCATCCGGTAGCTGTAAGGGTAGGTCAGGTGTGGAGAAGATGGGCGTCATCTCAACCCAGACAGTTTGTACCTGAAAGAAAAATATTGATGTAAAACGCAATAGTGGAAGAGAGCGGAATAAATAGAAAGAGAGAATGACTGATGACAAAAACTAAATTTATCATTTATGTATTGGCTGGTTGGTTTAGATTAAGCAGGCCTTATGCCAGTTAGGGGCTTTGTCTAAAAGTGGTCCATACGTGTAGTAAAGCATTAAAAAGAATAAAAAACCACGGCATGGACATCCGCTCTTGGTTCAACCTATCGAGTCAAAATTGGAAAAATTCCTGTGAATTCAAAGGATTTTACTATATGCGGTTGCAATGTTCACTATAAAAAAATGCACTACTTATATCTTCACAGTCATGAACAATATTAGTGGGAGAGAGAGGATATATAATCATTTTATATGAAAGTTACAGTGTGAAAAGCCTCCATAATCGTTTGGGTTTCAAGGTGCACTGGAATCACGGGAAAGTTCTGAAAACGCAAGCCATATTGTCCATTCCATCCTGTAAATACCATGACGTACAATTAATAATTCCCCTTGTCCGTGGATGTATTTTAGCACACTTTCCTGGTCAATTCATTATTAGTTGCTGATAGAGACAGTTTTACAGCTGTTTTTTTATCAGTTATTCATACTTAACTTTTTAATATCCAGGCCCTATGTATATAATCATATTATTTAGTATCCAGTACCTATGTGCAATCTTGTGTGCCCAATTTTCTTTTCCTTGTTCACAAATGAGCATTCTTCTTTGTGGAAGTTTGCTATTCACGTTTGTGGCTTTGTGCCTTGTTTCAAAAAAATTATTACAAATTATGAGCACTATAACTTCCATAATCATCATTAAATTTCAAATCAGATTCTCCCCTTACGGAATTAGATGTGATGTAAAAGAGCTCATATAACTATAATAACAATAGGACAGTAATAGTTACTCATATGGCACCATAAACGTTGTCGCCGTTCCACTGTACTTCTATTTATTTGTATCCGTATAAAGAAACCAAAAAAATTCCAGCTACTAAAAAAACGAAACTTCAATAATCCTCTTATTATCTACAAACCTTCATCCATAAAGTGAGAGCTTCTTGAACCCTTTTTAATACGGCCTCCCATTTCTTCACATCATCTGTTGAAATGAAGTTGGGTATGGATTAATGAGCTAGCCTTTCACGACTTTCATGAAATGTCAGTAAAATTAGAATGAAATTATATCTATCTAACTACTGTATATACAGTAACCACCCTACTATTCACACTAATACACCCATGAAGTTGCAGATTTCTAGGAAATTCAAATAAGGTGTTTAGCTTATGCTAAACTACTCCATACCCAAGTCTCACCTAACTAACACATTACTTAGCCTAGGTTACGTGAACATACAGACAATAAAACCTACAGAATTAACAGAAATAAGATTACAGTACTGCAGTATAAAATAAGCATGATAAAAAAAAGAAACATTTTACTAGAGATGCACCAGTTGCCTCAATTTGTTGACCAAATGGTCACTTCAGTAGGCGGCCAAAAATTTCACATTCAAATGCTGGTACATACTGTACCAACAGTAGTAAGAATTTGTTATGGTAATGGCTCCAACCTCTATACAAGTCATTCACCTAGTATGTTTATGTTGATCGAAATGTAATGAATTCCGTGTCTATTACTGTTTGAATTACTGGTGTACGCATTCTACCTACTAATAACAATTAATTAAACTCATCAGCGCCATGAATTACAGCACTAAAGTTGGAAGAATTATAAAAGGGCCTATTGCACCTCAGACACTGAATTCAATCGTGATTGTTGGAGCAGACTCATCAATAGCAAAGTACCGTTCTTTTAATTCCTTCATATGTACAGTATATGAGTGCGCAGTAAGGCCACATAAAATATGTAAGAAGTTTCATACAAGACTAAATAACGAGGGCACCAACAGCCGTTTCTTCATCTCTTGTCACTCTTTTACCCTACCCACTGAAGCTAAAAGTATAGGCACAGTGCAAGCTCAAACATGCATCCACTGAAATACCCAAAATACCACAATTTCGAGAGGCTCGACCTTCTACCACTGATGAATATTTTTTTCACTAACAGACAGGTTGGCTTTCCTTTATCTTACATAAGAAATATAGTTTTTAAATATCGACGTTTTATTTTCTTCCGATGTTTTAGTTAGCAATATTTCCCATTGTCGAAACTACTGGACGTCCAGGGAGAAGGTTGAGGGGTTGTTCAATGAAGCAGTCTCAAAAGTTGAAGTTCACTCAACAACAACTGCCTTGTCTGAGGGTGGTACTGGTGATATACCTCACTTTCACCTTACTGCTGTGCGGCACGTCTGGTAAAAGTTTCAAGGAAGAGGGAATTGCTCACAGGACGGATCAGTCTGTATAAGGGGATGCCAACCCTCTGGAAAAGTGGTTCTTAACACCAGGGTCGTGACCCAAAGTTAGGTCACCCAACCATTCCAATGGGTCCTCAAGGGTTATAACTTCATGAGCTTATTATTTCCCCAATTCTCTTATTATAATAATTATGATTATTAATAAAGAAAATATTGTATTAAGAATACATAATCCATCAATATCTCATACGTATTCTTAATAGAATATTTTCTCTAATAATTGCATTAATAAAAATCTCTGCATGTAATTTTTTTTATCAGTAACACGTTTTCATAGGCAAAACTATATATAAAGAAAACGTTTATGAGGGCATGGGTCGCCATGGTTAATTTGGACAAGATTTTGGGTCACTGCCAAAAAAGGTTAAGAACCACTGCTCTAGAAGGTAAGAGCAGAGGAGTATACCTAACGTAACATGAAAAGAAAGGACCATACAATTTTGCTGAATAAATATAGAGAGAAGTGCCCAAAGGCTGTCCTAAAGGATGTAACGCTGCAGCTTAATTCTTTGAAAATTCAAAGAAGTCGGATGCAGACTTTGATGAAGTCTTGTGACTTGAGACCAGGGTGCTTTAACGAATGTCATTTCTTCAAGACCAGTGGTCAGTACTTTATTGACAATGAGGATTCTGACATCACAGATGAATCAACTAAGGTGAATATTTACAGAAGTTATTCATCACGATTTTTGTCATACAGAACACAATTATACAGTGCCGTTATTATGGCGAGTAAAGCTCGCAAAGCATAACACATATAAGGTATATATAAATTATCATTAACACTGCATAACATGCTTTCATTATAGTGTTCTTTTCTATTACTGGTGTCACCATACAAAGTATATCAGCACAGCAATGTCTGCCCATTCGTAAGTAATTTCTAAAATCTCAAGCCTCACTTAATCTCAAGTCCCTTACAGATTTTCATGGGTATATTCATGTCTCCTCTGGTACCAGTCCTTTATCCAACAGCGCTTTCTTTGTTTCATTTTTTAACATAACAACAATGCAACTTGAATAAAAGCAGTATCTAAAGCTGGCATGTTACTTCTATGAAGCCTAGTAGGGGACTGTAGACATTGACCATAAGATTGAATGGTCTGAGGGAAAAAGATGACTCAGTAAGTACTGAAACAATCTCACTGACGTCAATATGTACCACGTAGGGACAACCTTAACAAATCAGAAATTATCTATATTGTGCACTACCGACCTCTATCGGGAAATACAGTGATTATAGTTTGGTTTCCTCTAACGAAACAGCCTTACATACAGAGGCTACCAAATGCTGTTCATACTATAATCATTTGATTTGTGGTCCATTGGACTGACAGAATATTGGTCATCTGCTAACTTTGTTTTTCACTCAAAATATCCTCTGGCAAATAAAATTGTAAACAATCAAAAGATCAGTTAACTTATCTTGTTTCAGACCATTTTACTCCATTGGTTTGTAACCCCTGTATGTAATTTTTATCATCAAACAGACCCATGAGTGAGTGAAAACAACCAAAATTAAATGTGAAACTTCATCAAGACGTACAAGGGAATGATCAATGACAAATATACAATGCCAAATGTACAGTTTAATGTTACATCTTGTCAAAGGAACGGACAGGAAGTAAGCTCATCTTGAAGTGCAATGATTTGTGTTTGTAACGTAAGCATAGCCTAGATGGAATCGTTTGCCAGTCTCTAAATTATGTGGTCTTAACTGCAAAAAACAAGAAAGTATAGCATTCTCTTTTGGAAAACAGTAATAAAAGATTAAAAAGGCCTATAATACATGTGAAGAGAGGAAGTCTAAGGTTTCTTCTTAGAAGGGACATCATATACAAGTACCAAAATATAGATTATGAGAATAAGTTTAAATACATAAAATAATCATTAAGATTATGAATTTAAAAACATGTAAAAATCCCAAATCATGACATACAGTACCATGAGAAGAGAGAGAGAGAGAGAGAGAGAGAGAGAGAGAGAGAGAGAGAGAGAGAGAGAGACTAGCAATATCGATTTGTTGCTAAAGTTCAGCATGCATGTTAGTACACCATGTACTTTCTTTTAAGAGCTGAACAAGTTAATATTAATTGGCCTACGTATTCACAAATGCAGTGGAGTAATATGCCCCAAACAAACAGTATGCAAAATATCAAGCAACCAGAGAATACATACTATCCATTATGTAATCTAATATTATGGTTTATGAAATTCAGGCTGTCATGCCAAGCACTAGGCCATTTCGGTTATTCAGGAGATGCAGTACAAGGATCTAAAGGTGGAACTGGGAGAAAACCCCACAGTTGCACTACGAATTTATAGTTAGAAAAGTGGGACAGCAAGACTGAAGAAAGGAAGCCAAAATGGAAATAAAGTCAAAGTGGGTGCAGCCAGAGGCAGAAAGGATGCTGCAAACAGCCTTTAGTAATGCCTACAGTGCACAGCAAGTGATGCACTGACGGCATTACAACCCTACGGATTGTAATTTAACTTGCACTTAGGTACTTAGCGTTATGTCTTAAAAACGTGAAACACTAGGGATTTAAGTACATTCAGAGTGAAAAACAAAGCACCACAAGACTAGAGGATGCAATACACAGTATAGCATCTGGCATCTGGTGGCAATTTGTTTTCAATAAACAAAACTCCTGTAATTCCTGTTTTCTAGCAAGTGGAAGTAGCTTTTTCTGTTGCAGATGATAAAAACTGTGGAATCAGGACATTACATTCCCCAAAATAAATTGTATTTATAATTAACACTACTGTTAAATATCTATTGAACTACATAAAGCAATAACTTATAATCTCTTGGCTGCTAGTATAAGCTCTACAACTATATTTATTGTGGAACAGCCTCCCAGAGAATGTTGTGCAATTCAAGTGAAGATGCAATGCATCACTACCATGATACTATTCTTCTTGTATTTTATTACATTTTTATCTATTTATTAATTTATTAACTAATTTTTTCTTTTTTAATAAGCGAGAACTCTTCTTTCTGTATTTCCCTTTACCTCCTCTTATTTCTTCCTAATGAACACCATATTCTTTGGAAGCTTGAATTTCAAGTCAATGGCCCCAGTGGGCTTGTTCCATAAGAATAGGTTTCATCTTATGAGTAATTAATAATAATAATAATAATAATAATAATAATAATAATAATAATAATAATAATAATAATAATAATAATAATAATAAATGTATTCAAGATAAAATAGACCAAACACATAATCACTCTTTTTTAACTAAATCATCTGAAAGCCAGAGAATCTTCTATGATTAGTCTCCGAAATCACGGATGCAGACAAAGATTCCTACCAACAAACGGTCCAACAAAAGGTGAGTTCTTGATGGTATGTGTTGTGATGAGATGGTCCTCCACTAATTCCCGGGCTTCATCCATCCAGCTGCCAGGATGAGTTCTTGATGGTTATCACTTTATGTGGTTGTGATGAGATGGTCCTCCACTAATTATATGGCTTCATCCAGTCCTGCCAGGATGTCAATTTCCACTTCTCTAAATGGTATATATATATATATAGTAGAGATAGGAATGGTTATCACTTTATAGATGATATATATATATATATATATATATATATATATATATATATATATATATATATATATATATATATATAATCACTATGTATATAAATATATAATATTTTCTAACTTTTTGATTATCCTTTAAGAACCATTTCCCCAAAGGTCAAACATATTTACAAAATTAATATAATGCTTATTCGGTTTAGAATGTTCAATACAAATTGCACCTTGGGATGTTGCAGCTGATAATTACCATTTTTGTGAGTACAATTGAATTCCTTTTACTCTCTGTTCCTTTGTTAATCATTGATAAACCGAATTAATTTAACAAATTAATAAAGAAATTATACATTATAAGATATAAAATTAAAAAAGGGCGTTACTTATGCCGCATTAAAACCGAATACACATCATTAGGCAAAACATTTATTTGATAATCAAAAGGCTTTACACCGTTACACAAAGAGCTATGTATATAAATATATAATATTTTCCAACATCAAGCCATTTCAAAAGATCAAACAGTACAACAGTTAACCACATTCTCTAATACACTGCACCATTCATCTACACATCATTAGTTATTTGATACACCTGCTTGCATTGAATTTAAAACCTTTTCCTTTCCAATACCTCTTTCATTTTTCCTGTCCATTCTGTCTACACGATCAGACTATCTCAGAATACTGATCTATCACCTACACTGTTTTACCACTTCTATGTATATCAACATTTCTCACTCTATCAATTCTTATTCGACATATACAACGAAACAGTTTGCCTTAACAGCTTTAAGCTCTTTTCTTTCGACCACATTTAAAATCCACACTTTACATCCATACAGGGGATTGGCACAACATTCCATTCATAAATTCCCACCTTAGCTTTCATACGCACCCCAAAACTCTCCAAAATCATTTGCACACACTCTGCTATCATTCTTATTTCACCAATTGCTACCACCACCCAATATATTTGTTCCCATATATACTTATATGAATCAACCACTTGCATTCTTCTACTATTCATATTAACATCCATTTCTAAATCTGACCTCTGTTTATCCTCATGACCTTATCCTGACTCATATTTACTCTGAACTTTCTATTCTTGGAAACATTTTCAAATTCTTTTACTGGCTTCTGCAGTTTCACTTCACTACCCCTAATCAGCAATGTATCACCTGCAAACATCAATCATTCCACACTCAGCTCAAGACTCGCAACTATATCTGCAGTCCTTTCTCTGACGTTGTATATCACTCCACCCACAAAGATTTGAATAGCTATAGAAACAAGACATCCTTGTCTCAGTCACTCACCTGCCTACGCATCCAAACATGCTACACTTGTGTTGCAAGCTCTCTTAATTGCTCTCAACAACTTACAGTCTGTACCAAATGTTCTCAACACCTTACAAATAGCGACTCTCTGTCATAAGCTTTTTCTATGTCTATGTAAGCCACATGCAGCTTTCTCCCTTTACCTTCAAACTTTTCATATAACTGCTTTATAACAAACACTTGACATACACTCTTTCCCTTGTGTAAGCCTGTACTGTTCTTCCTCCTAAATCTTTCTGCCATCTCCATACTTTCTCAATTAAAACTAAAAATGTTACCATTATGAAGAGAACAATAATTCCTCTCACCTAATTCTTTGCAACCACTCTTATATCCACCTATTCCACACAAGTCCTGTTTTATATATATGTATATATATATATATATATATATATATATATATATATATATATATATATATATATATATATATATATATATATATATATATATATATATATATATGAGACTGCCTTGTAAAATGTATATTTTTCCATGATTTTGACATATTTACTGTTCTAGTTATCATGTGTTCTGTGTAATAATAATAATTGTTGAAGTACCATATGTAGTGTAATGTCAGATCTCAAAAGAGTTAGTGACTCAGATAAAAGGGTAATTTAGAATTAATAATATGTTTTTAAAAGTAATGTAGTATATCAGCAAGATGTGCATGTGGTAGCGAAGGCCTGTTTTGCTTCGATTGTCATCGCGAAAGACAACATGTCGACAGATCAGGGAAACAGTAGGCTTCTCAGTTCTGAAAACCAACTTTGGTTCTTCGTCTTGCTTTAAAAACATGCCATTTATGATTAGCCAGCTGCCGTCTGTTTTAATTGTATTGAGATTTTGTTAAGAGCTTTGTCCCATATGATTTTCTTCTCAAGTCATGTACACCTTTTTGAGAGTAAGCGCACATCTCAATCGATTATGTCATGCTTTGTAATATTGTAGCTCAAAACGTTTTGCTCTGGAAGTGAAGTCATCTTCCTCTTCTAGAATTTTCTCTTGTATCTCATTCCCAAAATGCCTTAATAATGATGTCATCTGATTGTTTCATATCTAACTGGAATCCAAAAGCCTGGTCATTCTGATTTCAGAGACCATTCGTGTGGTTCCCTCTGTCTGTCTGTCTGTCTGTCTGTCTCTCTCTCTCTCTCTCTCTCTCTCTCTCTCTCTCTCTCTCTCTCTCTCTCTCTCTCTCTCTCTCTCTCTCTCTTCATAAGAGAGAAGTTATTAACATAAAATATTTGTGTGGTCAGTCATAACAATTTTAGCTTTTGAGATCTGAATATAGGAAAAGTGTGTATACAGTATTCGTAACAGCGCTTATCAAAAAGTGTTTTGTGAATCTTGAGCAGCTGCATTTCAGGTGATTTTGCAAAAGTTTTCACAAGCTTGTGTAAGGTAAAGTGGAGTTTACTTATTGTTACCATGGTATGGTATAATAATGTGTATTAAGAGATTTTTGCCTTAGTGAAATTGTTAATGGTTAATCTTTTGTGTATTTTTGTGTGTTCTTCTGTTTGCAATCTCTTAATTTTTCATATTTTATATATTGGTGATTTAACATTTATTTACATAGCAATTTAATTATTTCTTAATCATTTAATATTGCATACTTGATTTTATTTCCATTTACTAAGATTTTCTTTTCAAATCTTGAGCAATTCTTGATAGTTTAAATTTTGCTTTATTGCTTTAACTTCTTGATAAATTAACCTTTATAGTTTAACTCAAAAATCAACTAAATTTTGTATTGTTTTCAAGTAATAGTAAATTTTTCAGTTTGTGAATTCTAGTTATAACTTTTGAATTTAAAAATAAATTTTTGTATTTAAAATTTTTTAAAACTTTCATTTATTGACCACCAGTGAACAGGATTAATTGTGTGCACAAGGCAAAGTGATAAACATGTTTTTTTCCTTTAGTTTTGCTGAAGTGAATTAAGACCAAGGAAACAATTAAAGTTGTTTGATGGAGTGATGCCCTTTTACTTTAGTATATTTCTTGTTTAACTGTTGATACCTCACAACTGTTTTGATAAACTTTGTCTGATTTTTCACGTAATTAGTAAGTTTTTTAAGGGATCACTGTTACCTTTAGAGTACTCAGTCATAATTTTATTGTTATGAGAGTTCAGGTATCTGGCTAAAGTGAGGTACCAGTTGCTCCAGAGGATATCCCGAAAACCGCCATCATCATGCTTTTCGGGTCCTAAGTCTTCACCTTCTCCACCTTTGGCCTGAGGAACGCGGGTGCGACCTTCCAGAGGCCGATGGACAGCATCCTGGGGGACCTGGACTTCTGCGTCTGCTATGTCGATGATATCCTAATTCTTTCCAGATCCCAGAAGGAACACCTGCGGCACATCCAGAAGGTCCTGCAGCGCCTGCAGGAGAGTGGCCTCGTCGTCAGGTTTGACAAGTGCACCTTTGGCATCGAGAAGGTGGAATTTCTGGGCCACGAGATATCCCCAGGGGCGTCCGCCCAAAGTCGTCGAAGGTCGAGGCTGTCAAGAGGTTCCCCACCCCTACCTCCATCAGGGCCGTACAAGAATTCCTCGGAATGGTCAACTACTACAGGAGATTCATCCTGGGGATCGGGCACACCATGGCCCCCCTGACGGAGGTCCTCAAGGGTCATCTAAATACCTTAGTGTGGGGCCCCGACCAGCAGAAGTCCTTCTCCCTGACGAAGGCAGCCCTCGCCAAGGCAACATCTTTGGCCCACCAGGACCCCAACGCTCCCCTCCAGCTGACGACAGACGCCAGCAACGTCACCTGGGGAACCGTCCTGGAACAAGTCATCAGCAGGACCCCTCAGCCCATCGCCTTCTTCAGCAGGAAACTCAGCCCCACCGAGTTCCGCTACAGCACCTTAGACAGGGAACTCTTCGCAGTTTACCAGGCGGTACATCACTAAAAGTTCCTCCTGGAGGGTACGCCCTTCACGATTTGGACTGACTACCAGCCGGTGGTCCACGCCTTCACGAAGCTGGGGGATGCATGGTCCTCTAGGCAGCAGTGGCACCTTGCAGCCATCGCAGAGTTCACCTGCACCATCAAATACCTCCCCGGCAGGAAGAACCCAGTAGCCAACACCCTCTCGAGGATCGAGATCGATGCAGTACAGCTCAGGATCGAATACGAGGACCTCGCCCACGAACAGGCCGCTGACCCAGATACCCCAGCCTACTGCACAGCCATCACATCGCTGAAGTGGGAAGATGTGCCCCTCCGTCCTGGAGGGTCAACACTGCTGAGCGACGTGAGCACTGGCCACCTCCGCCCACTGGTGCCAGCCTCCCAACGTCGGCTGGTCTTCGATGTCATCCATGGACTATCCCACCCCTCCGGAAGGACGACGGCCAGGTTACTGACGGAGAAGTTTGTCTGGCACGGCATACGGAAGGATACGACAACCTGGGCAAGGCAGTGCATGCAGTGTCAGGCCAGCAAAGTAGTGCGGCACACCGAGTCTGGGGTGGGCGAGTTTCCCCAGCCGAGGAGACGTTTCGGGCACATCCACATCGACGTGGTGGGTCCTCTTCCCCCATGAGGAGGAGCAAGATACCTTCTAATAGTCACTGACCGCTCCACCAGGTGGCCCTAAGCTACGCCCATGGAAGAAGCCACCTCCAGTGTGTGCGCAGAAACCCTCCTCTCCAGCTGGATCAGCCGGTTCGGTGTCCCGGACCACATAACAACAGACAGAAGTCCCGCTTTCCTATCCGAGCAGTGGACCGCCCTGGCACGCCTTCTGGGGACCACTCACCATAGCACCACCACCTACAACCCCACAGCCAACAGAATGGTGGAAAGGTTCTACAGGTCCCCGAAGGTGTTCCCTCATGGCTCGTTGCACCTCCAAGAATTGGAAGTACCAGCTGCCCTGGGTACTCCTCGGATTGAGAACTGCCCCCAGAGCCAACGGCGACCCCTCCTCAGCAGAACAAGTCTATGGGGAGACCCTGGTAGTCCCGGGGGAACTCGTCGCAGAAGACAGGGACGACATAGCAAAGCAGAGGCTCCATGACAGGGTTGGGAAGTTCGCCCCCTGCCAGAGGACATACACTGACAGGATGTCACCCTTCATGCCTCCCGGTCTGTCCTCCGCCACCACGTCTTCGTCAGGGAAGACACTGTGCAGCCAGCCTTAACCAGGCCCTACAGAGGACCTTTCCTTGTGCTCGAAAGGACAAAAAGGCATTCCGGGTAGCCGTCCACGGAAAGGAAGACTGGATATCGATAGACTGCCTGAAGGCCGCATTCCTGGAGGAGGATGTCGGGGGCGGTTCCCAAAGCTTCCCGCAGGAGATAGCAACCCCACGGCCAGCCCCATGCGCAGGAAAACGTTGTGGGCATCCCCGGAAAACCCCGAAACCAGACAGGAAGGCACCCTAACACACTGCTCCAGAGGGTGCCAGGAAAGGCGACCACCCCCTCCAGTTGACATCGAGAAAGCAGGGTCCCCTCCGTCGCCCAGGCAGATACCTGCTTTGATCAGACATTACCTACGTCTTGGGGGGGAGTATTGTAAAGTCCCCGCTCAACGCGTACTCTGTAATGAACATCCCGTTTTCTGCAGTACCTTCACATTTGACCTTGGGTCAGCCAAACACAAATTATTATCATTATTGTGAATTGTATATTTTATTGTCTGTTCAAGTGACCTCGCATTATGTGTATGTAACAGTATTTTTGTAACAAACCAGACATTGTTAATCATTATGTTTTCTGTATGTACCTGTCCTATTTTTGTAGAGAAATAGTTTGACCTCAGGTCACCTGTAAATCTTTGTACCCACGGTCTCTGCGTCATACGCAGATGTCCGCAAGCCGCTTTATAAGTGGGTCGCATCATCAATAAACTAGCAGTACTTGTCTTCCTGCTCATTATTTCGCACCTCTCTCACAGGGGAATCGGTTGAACTGAGCCTGAGGAGGACATTGGAGTGCCACCTGTGTCTGCTTCTTCGGCAGCCAAAGCAGGGGCATTCATTTCAGGCTCTACCCCAAGTTTCTGCAGTTTCGTGAGTTCATCAGCCATTTGAGACACGGCATAATCCTTACCCATGGTCTTGTCCGCGGGGTACCAGGAAAGAGAGGAAGAGGTCGTGGTGGGCATGATAGGCTAGCAGGTTACCATGACCAGCTCAGGAACAGGTTGTGAGGCTGCACCTTCAGTTGAGCTTCCGCTGTGGTCAGAAGAATCCATCTCTTTTACAAGCACTGGTAGTGGAGCCAGGCCAGGAGAAGAGAGGGGATCTTGATTGGGGTCTCTTGAAAGGAGATTGGGGGCATGCTATAGCGCTGGCACTAAGGTAGGGTCAGGCACTATTATTCAATTTGGAATTTGTTCATCATTCGGGACGGACGGAGCTTGGCGCTGTTCAGTGCATGCAAGTGGCACTGGCAGAGATTGTGAATTGAGTTTGGGATCTCCTGAAAGGAGATCTAATTTGGGGCCTTGGTACTGGCACTGGGGCATGGCCTGGCACCGGAATGGGATCTGGAATCAATTTTGATGGAGGTGGCCACTGCACATCATACTCAGGTGGCACTAGTGGGCAGTGGAATCAATGCAGGAGTTTGAGGCTTACTTGTGTCTAATGAATGATTTGAGGGATTTGGACCCCTGGATTACTGTAACTTAGATGGGGACTGGAAGTCCTGTCCCAGGAGGATGTCATAACCTTCAGGAATATAGCTTGCTACTGCAAGGTTGCAGATTTTGGATCTATGAGGGCTTGTGACTCTCAACTGAACAGTAGGGAGTATCATTTTAAATTGACTGAACCCTCAATTGTGACAAGTTTACGTCGGTTAATAGTAGCTCCATAGGGAACCTTGTCTTTCCTTATGAGGGAAATTTGCGCATCAGGTGTGCAGGGTAGCTACCTTGAGGAGGCGCCACATATAAGGGACCCTTGGCTGGAGAACTTAAGGACTTTGGATTTGTAACTGCCAAGGCAATGGCAAAAGTACTTGATTTATTATTGGGGCATTTTGCCCATGTGGGAGAGTGGCCATAAACTTTGCAAGTCGTACAATAGCTTTGGCTGTAATCTCTTTGTGGCACTGCCCCTGTGGAGGGTGCAGGCTTGTTAGTAGGTGGATTCCCAAGAGAGGGTTTGAAAGGCACTGTGGGCAGTGCCTGGGGCTTGTTTTGGCACTGCTCTGTGGAATGTCCAGCTTTCTTGCAGAACCCACATACAATGGGCTTCTGTGAGTGCCCATTCTTGGACAGAGGGGTGCCAGAGGTGAAAGAAGGAGGGGATATTTTGCATCCCAATGAGCCTGCATGGGCGTGATGGGTGTCCCATGTGTCAGCGAGGCGACAGCATTCCGCTACAATCGTGGGTGCTTTTTTGCAAACACTGGTTGCTAGGGCGGAAGGGGTGTAATATAAAAAGTTTTCAATCTTGAACAGCTCGAGGATGTCATAGGTAGTGGAGACTCCCAGGAACTCTAGCCATTTAGAGAGGGCCCTATCTCATTGATATGCCCAGTCAGACCAGGTCTGTCCTGCTTCTTTTATCTGGTCTCTCCAGCGTTGTCTCCAGCTTTCAGGGGTGATCTCATATGCCCTTGTGATCGCCTGGCGCACTTCCACCCATTTCCCTTGATCCACCTCAGGGAGGGCATTCAAAGCAATTAGACCTTTTCCTCCGAGTAATTTTCCCAAGAGTAGGAGACTTCGGCGGGAGTGAGTGGATATGTGCTAAGGACCCTTTCTGCCAAATCGAGCCATACCTCGGGCTCAGCCTCGGTCCACTTGGGCATAAAGGTATGAGCCTGAGTGAAGGCGGATGCACCAGGGGCTGGAGAGGAGCTGGTAGTGCCAACTTGGGCCATCTGGAGCTCATGGGCCCGCTGCTTTTCCTCCCTTTCGAGCCTATCCTTTCTTTCTTGTTCTTCCCTTGCAAGTCTACCAGCCTATCTTGTTCTTCCTTTTTCTCCTTTCCCTCTTGTTCTTCCCTTGTGAGTTAACCTAGCCTATCTTGCTCTCCCTTCTTTGCCTTTCTTTCCTTCTCCTTATCCTGCCTTTCTGCCTCTCTCTCCACCTTGGCATCATCTACTTTCTCTTGGACCCACTCCCTCAGGGCTTGCCCTGACAGTCCCATGTCCTTTCCAGCGGACATATAGAACTTGACGTCCTCATTTTGCTGGGTTCTGGATGTTGTAGATATCTTAAGATAACTCTTATATGGGAGTGACCCTTTAGATAATCAATATGTTTGAAAAATTCAAATTTCAGGTGTCTCCAAAGACTCAAGTTTATTAATGATGATCAGGTTCAGTATGTCTGAAGAGACTCAATAATGTTTGAAATGGAAAGATTCAGGGTGTCTGAAAACGACTCAAAGTTAGTGATGAAAGTTTCAATATGTCTGAAAGACTCAGTTGTTAATGATGAACAAATTTTAATATGTCTGAAAAAGACTGTTGTTCATGTTGAACGAATTTTAATATGTCTCGAAAGACATAAATTGGATTTTATTTCACGCACAGACTTGGCCGGCTATAGCGTGAAGGTTGGGGTTTTTAGGTTCGCCTCGTAGGACATGATTTGTTCGCAAGGAACTGACTTTTGATTTTTGTCTCTTAGGACGTCGTCTCAGATTCACAAAAGGACTTGGCTGGCTATAGCGTGAATCTTAAGGCTTGGTTTGGGGAGCGTTTGCCCATTCCCGATTATTTTCTTTTTTGTTTTGTTTTGCCTCGTAGGGCATGGATTTGTTTGAAGTGAATTGGTTTGATTTTGTCCCGGAGGATGTAAGAATTCTGGTTTTATTTCACGCACAGGCAAGACCAGTTATATCGTGAATTTGGTTTGGTTCGGGGAGCGTTTGCCCATTCCCGAGAATTTGGTTTTTCTTGTGATAAGAAAAAATATTTTTTTCCTTTTGGGGGAGTCCCGATACTTGTTAGGTTCGGGAACTAAGTGAGCGTCGTAACACTCTAAGAATAATAACCCCAACAATAATAAAAAAAAAGGATGTAGCGTAAACCTTAAATAAAATTAAATAATGCTTTGAGAGACACTGGAATACTGGCACAGAGGAGGTAAGGTTTACATACTGATACAAACTGGTGGGTTAGAAACCAGCCGCTTTAGAAGTACACCTCTACTGTACTTATTTTTATAGGAGTGATAAGCTCATCACCGAGAGAGGGATAAGTTACAAAGCTATATTATTTGTAAGTTACGCTGATAAATGTGCATATTTTGCCAACAATAACAAGAGCCTTTTCCTCCAACTTAATATAAGGACAAAACTTAATTCTATCATGCATGGGCACTGTTAGCCTATCTCCCACGTGACTGGAAAAAGGTATGTTTGCTCAGCTGGATAACCACTTGGGTTTGTGTCTGGCTCGGTGACAGCTCAAGGTCGTATGGGACGCACACCTGGCTGGAAGGACAATGACCAGCATGGGAAATTTTCCGAGACTGACTGCTTATATAAATATATCCTGCTTAGGTTTATTTGGAGGAACCCGAATATAAAAATTTCTCTTAGACTTTATGAAAATTACTCTGGGAACAATGTGAAGACCATGTGATGACAGCAAACTTTAAGCAAATGAAAGACAAACACATATAAAGAAAAAAAGGTTCCTACACTTATGAATGAAATAGCAGGTGGTTATTGAATGGAAATGCTTTAGAATGAAGTAGAACTTATCACGTGTGGTGCTGTATGGAGGAATGTGTACAAATGAAAATATGAAGCAAACAAATTTTCTTGAGATTTTACTCTACAATGAGGAATTATGCTTTTTGCCTAATGGATTCCTAACCTCTGAGAGAGAGAGAGAGAGAGAGAGAGAGAGAGAGAGAGAGAGAGAGAGAGAGAGAGAGAGAGAGAGAGAGAGATTAAACTCTCTGAATTCCAGCGATACGGAAATTTGCTGACTGACCCATGTGGGATCTAAGACATGTGCCTAGCTATTCCAAGATGACAAATTGTCTGGATAACACAAGGAGGAAATACACGCACTATTTTTTTTTTTTCAATGCTTCGTAAGTCCCTAGCTTGCCTATGTGAAAAAACATGCAAGCCCTCATGCAGGGGCTATCAAAACTTGTGTAACAGATACTAACTCTCTCTTCTCAATGACTGGATTGCATGCACTTGCCTAACGTTTCCCTATTTCTATTTTCAGTCACAATTTCACTTCCTATCCTAACATAAAATAAAAATACTCACTGTGTGGAACTCCTTGACTGTGCAAATACCGAATTTACGCAAAAGGTTCGTTTCTTTGTCTCACACCCAGCCTAGCCTCGCTAGTCACCGATATGGCAAGTTGCAAGGGGACAAGGATTCAATCTGCAACATGCAGATTGCGAGATTTAAGGCAAACAGTCACCATTTTTTACGATTTAACCTAGGGAAATGATTATCATGAGCCAGTTATAAACTCTAAATGAATTGTTTCATTACTTACCTCTATTTTTGTATAAAATGTGACTGCTGTTGATTCTGAAAACTGTAAAAACAAGGAAAAAGGGGGAATCTATCTGAGCTGAGGGCTCTGCTCACAAGGTATTTGTAAGTAAACACATTAGGGTAAGTTTAAACTTATGTGTATTTACACGAAATGAACTATCTGAAGATGACATGGACTGATCAGGCAGCCAAGGTCTGAGAGGTTAATTATAAATAGGAAAACTTGGGGGTATATCTGTCAGTGTGATGATGCTGATACAAGGCACAGTCAAGAGAGATTTCCATGGCTAACAAACACTTTGTAAACGGAGAATTTCACAAATTAAAAGCCAGTAAGGATGCAGTAAACTATGCATAGGACAAGGCGACCACAGAGTCTGCCAAAGAAGCCTTGAACACACGATTTTATGTAATTATTTAAACGCATTTACGTAACACTGAAATGGAAATGGAAATAGGTTTAGTATGAGAATTAAAACAGAGCAACTGACTGGAAGAACCTTTGCAAGAGATTACCTTACCTTGTAGAAGAGGTAGCTTCAGCGAGGGTAATGGCGGCGGCGGAAGGCTAAGGGCTTCACTGGTAAGAACACTAAGGGTCCCTACAAGATAGGACCACGTGATAGGGCATGGCTCCTTGAAGGAGGTGGGAATGGAAGGGGGACATGTGGCTCGCTCGTGTCCAGAAATATGTCTCTCGCTTGTTCTTTCGGTGAGACCCTTATATGACTTCGGTCAGGGGTCAGAAGGTTATTCACTGGTAGCTAGGGTTGGTGTCGTTTCCCTATGCGAGTGCATCATTTATGACTCACAATCCAGGTGCTCATGCCAAAACAAGGTGACAAGGAGACAGTCTGTCATCTATAAGTGGTACTTATTTGCCGACGCATTTCGTAACATATTGTTACATCACATCAAGGCTAAAAAAGAAAATATACAAATTAAAATACATGGAATAAAACTAACGACGTCAAGAGTCTCCACATGCTATATAAATATACATTAAAACAAGACAATTCAGAAAAAGCACCTGCTAGACTAAAAGGTTGAGGACTGAATGACTAAAAGGGAAAAGGAAAGTGGCAAAGAAAACTGGCTCAAGCCAGATACAACTGAACAGAGGTGGTGTGTGAGTTCAACTTAGGAACTAGCTGCTTTATGAATAACAATTCTAAAATGAGCAGTTCGTGTGGATGACCTGTTTGGCCCAAAACAGAGAAGTCAGAATAATTAATACTAGTATTACATATATTTGAATGATTTCTGATATTAGAAAATTCTGGATTGGACAATCTGCAACCAGTACAATGACTAACACCTTTATGTGAATCTGCTCTGACCCTGAGCAATCGTTTAGTCGATCCCACGTAAGTCCCCAAATTACATCTGGG
>NC_089761.1:11645591-11720591 GCF_040412425.1 Macrobrachium rosenbergii
CTGCAACACAAAGAAAGTAAGGGAGAAAATAAGTGAAATTAATGAAATAATGAGACTACTGCACACCACCAGTATCACAGAAACAAATAACCTGGCAAATACAGGAGCATGACTAGTAGTACTCATGGGGATACATACACCAACACCACTACCACAACCAACCCAACAGAAACCAAAACAGCAACTGCCTTGGAAAAGGTGCCTGTAAATATAAATCATGGCGATGAGATCTCATTTGAGTAAACTGAAAGAAACGGCAGAAAACAGGCTAAGAAGCAAGAAAACAAGAGAGGAACTGAATGAGAAATACAAAGTACAGGAGAAGGGACTAAACAACACAATAGAAGATATAAAACAGAGGCTTAAAGCCAAAGCACATAAGATCCAATGGTACAAGAACAGAACAAACGGAACAAACTCTTCGGAACCAACCAGAAAAGACTACACAGTCAACTAAGAGGGGGGAGACAACCTCCAGGAAATTCCTGAAGCCAAACCAAGTAAGAGACTTTGGGAAAACATATGGAGCATTCCAGTATCACACAACAAACATGCAACATGGCTCCAGGAAGTCAAGGCAGAAGAAATGGGAGAATAAAACAAAGATTCACTGAGATCACGACAGACACAGTCAGACACAACCAAAGAAAATGCCCAACTGGAAAGCTCCAGGTTCCAATGAAGTCCATGGATACTAGCTCAAAAACTTCAAGGCCCTACACCCACGAATAGCACAACAACTCCAGCTTTGTATCACAAACCACCATGCGCCTAAATGGATGACCACAGGGAGAACATCCTCAGTACAGAAAGACAAGAAAAAGGGAAATATAGCAAATAACTACAAGCCTATCACCTGCCTACCAATAATGTGGAAATTACTAACAGGTATCATCAGTGAAAGGTTATGCAACTATTAAGAGGATACAAACACCATCCCCCACCAACAGAAAGGCTGCAAAAGGAAGTGTAGGGGTACAAAAGACCAGCTCCTGATAGACAAAATGGTAATGAAGAATAGTAAGAGAAGGAGAAACAACCTAAGCATGGCATGGATTGACTACAAAAAGGCCTTCCACATGATACTGCACACGTGGCTAACAGAATGTCTGAAAATACTGTATATGGGGCAGAGGAAAACACCATCAGCTTCCTAAAAAATACAATGCACAACTGGAATACAGTACTTACAAGCTCTGGGATAAGACTAGCAGAGGTTAACATCAGGAGAGGGATCTTTCAAGGTGACTCACTGTCCCCACTACTCTTCATAGTAGCCATGATTTCCATGACAAAAGTACTGCAGAAGATGGATGCTGGGTACCAACTCAAGAAAGGAGGCAACAGAATTAACCATCTGATGTTCATGGACGACATCAAGCTGTATGGTAAGAGCATCAAGGAAATAGATACCCTAATCCAGACTATAAGGACTGTATCTGGGGACATCAGGATGGAGTTTGGAATAGAAAAATGCACCTTGGTCAACATACAAAAAGGCAAAGTAACAAGGACTGAAGGGATAAAACTACCAGACGGGAATAGAATCAAACACACAGACGAGGCAGGATACAAATACCTGGGAATAATAGAAGGAGAGGATATAAAATGTCATGAGATGAAGGACACAATCAAGAAAATATATCTGCAGAGACTTAAGGCGATACTCAAGTCAAAACTCAACACCAAAAACATGACAAAAGCCATAAACACATGGGCAGTACCAGTAATCAGATACAGCGCAGGAGTAGCGGAGTGGATGAAGGTTGAACTCCGAAGCATAGACCAGAAAACTAGGAAACACATGACAATACACAAAGCATTACATCCAAAAGCAAATACAGACTAACTATACATAACACTAGAGGAAGGGCAGAGCACTGGGGCAATATCTAAATTTAAGGAGTGCATGGGAAGGACTAATAAAAGTAGACAAAGACCCAGAAATATACAGAGACAGGAGAATGAAAAACAGAACAGAGGAACCAATGTACGGACAGCACATGAGACAGACTACAGAACTGGCCAGCGATGAAATGTGGTAATGGCTACAGAGGGGAGAAATCAAGAAGGAAACAGAAGGAATGCCAACAGCGGAACAAGATCAGGTCCTAAGAACCAGATATGTTCAAAGAACAATAGATGGAAATAACATCTCACCCATATGCAGGAAGTGCAATATGAAAGACGAGACCATAAACCACATAGCAAGCAAATGTCCAGTACTTGCACAGAACCAGTACAAAAAGACGCATGATTCGGTAGCAAAAGCCCTCCACTGGAGCCTGTGCAAGAAACACCAGCTAGCTTGCAGTAATAAGTGGTACGAACACCAACCTGAGAGAGTGATAGAAAACGATCAGGTAAAGATTCTCTGGCACTATGGTATCAGAACAGACAGGGTGATACTTGCCAATAGACCAGATGCCACGTTGATTGACAAAATCAAGAAGAAAGTATCACTCATTGATGTGGCAATACCATGGGAAACCAGAGTAAATGAGAAAGAAGAGAAAAAATTGATTTGATAAGTATCAAGACCTGAAAATCAAAATAAGGATATGGGATATGCCATTGGAAATTGTACCCATAATCATAGGAACACTAGGACAATCCCAAGATCCCTGAAAAGGAATCTGGAAAGACTAGATGCCGAAGCAGCTCCATGACTCACGCAGAAGAGTGTGCTACTAGAAACAGCGCACATAGTGAGAAAAGTGATGGACTCCTAAGGCAGGATGCAACCCAGAACCCCACACTATAAAAACCACCCAGTCGAATAGGATGACTGTGCTAGACCAAAAAAATTTAAAAATAATATAATTGTAATTACAAAATTTATACACTTCTATAGTAAATTATGTGATATTTTAAACAAACAAATATCATTTCCTGATCTTTTGTGAAACCTTTGAAGAGAGGAGCGAAGGCAAAGCTGTCAAATATGTCAATCACTGCCCACAGCGTGTAAAAGGTTTTCTACGTACTATATATCTCTCTCTCTCTCTCTCTCTCTCTCTTTCCTTTTCCTTCATAAATCATGAATTTCCATCTTTTGATATCTAGCGTAAGAATAACTTTTCTCTCTCTCTCTCTCTCTCTCTCTCTCTCTCTCTCTCTCTCTCTCTCTCTCTCTCTCTTTCCTTTTTCCTTCATAAATCATGAATTTCCATCTTTTGATATCTAGCGTAAGAATAACTTCTCTCTCTCTATAGGTATACTTCTCTCTCTCATGTTATTCTCTGTCTCCACAATAATTCTTAAATAATTTAACTGGATATTTTAAGTAATGACAACTCTCTCCCTCTCTCTCTTTCTCTCCCTCTCGTGTGTTATTCTCTCTGTTTCCGTAATAATTAATAAATAATTTCATGCTCTTAAGTAAGAACAACTCTCTCTCTCTCTCTCTCTCTCTCTCTCTCTCTCTCTCTCTCTCTCTCTCTCTCTCTCTCTCATAGTTAGCGCTCACACATTTTTACAATTTATTATTTCTCTGTACGTCTTTACCCCTACAGTAGATAGTTCAAATTGATCTAATTTTACCTGTAACGTCAACGAACTGTAAATGCACTAGTGTGGCAAATACGTTCTAAAACATAGAGACATAATAACTAAGAGTTGTATTAGTCCAAATACAAAACACTATAACACTATATATACATACATACATATATATATATATATATATATATATATATATATATATATATATATATATGTGTGTGTGTGTGTGTGTGTGTGTGTGTGTGTGTGTGTGTGTGTATTTGCATCCAGATCAAGGGCAGGTATACAGAAGCAGACGACACAGTAACCATTTATTCCAATGTTTCATGATTTGTAATCACATCATCAGGGAGATTTACGACAATAAAATACAATATACTAATATAAATTAATTAAAAGAGCTATATACAAGACTTTACTTTAAAAACATTGAAAGCAGGCTAAGAAAACTGATAAAAACAAAACACAGATAACACACCCAAACACAGATGCACTTAGAAACAAAATAGTAAAAACCAGACAACATACTTAAATGCACACGCACTTAAAAAACACTGGAGAGTAACCTACCATTCCAGAGGCCAAGGACACACTAAGTATAAAACACACAAAATTTTTTTCAGGAAAAGGCAGAGTTAAGACAAATACAAGGGTACAGCGGTTGTTTGACAGTTCAACGAGGGAACTTGTTGTTTAATATTTAGTGTTTCGAGAATAAGTAGTTCTTGTGGATTGTTTGTATAACCGGTATGGCTGCATATATTAGAGGATTCTGGATTAGTTAATCGGCACACGGTTCTATAACTTGTCCCCCTGTGGAAATCGGACCTCACCCTGAGAAGCTGCCTGGTGGATCCAATATATTTTCCTAAATTACATTAGGACAATTGTACTCATAGACAACACCAGATGACATCAAAGGCGGTAGCCAATCCTTAAATCTGAAAAGAAAGCCGATACTTTTTGGGTTCTTAGGTATTAGTTTAAGATCAATGGCCCCAATATATTTTTGGACGATTTTCATGAAATCCCTCCGAAAGTTGTCTTCATATAAGAATGGAAAAGTTGCATATAATGGGAGTTTAGGAACATCACAACACTTTGGCTTATTGGAGAATTTTTTATTTAGAAGTTTTTTGAGAATTCTGTGAAAAACATGAGCAGGGAACAATTATTGGTGAAGTATTGCTGTAAGAAGACGATTTCTTGGTGAAAGAGGGTCCAATCCGATGTTAGAGATAAAGCACGATGTATTAAGGTGTAAAGAGAGTTAAGTTTAAAACTGATAAAACAAAAGCTATAAAATTTGGACCCCAGACCAGTAAAAGTTTTCTTTCTGAAAACAGGGGTATTAAGCTTATCATTAACTTTAGTTACGAGTATGTCTAAAAAGGCTAGCTTGGAGTCGTATTCTTTTTCTATGGTGAAAGTGATGTTATGATGATAGGAGATAGAGAATTCTAAGAAGCATTCAGCATCGTGGTCTTGTTTAAATAAAATAAAAGTGTCACCAACATATCTGGCATAGAATAGGGAACGATAGGCCAGGGGGCACTCATCAAGTAAGTACCCCCAGGAGGCACATGAAGATGCTAGTGAACATAGGTCCGAGAGGAGAACCCATGGCCATTCCTTCTATTTGTCGAAAAGCACACCTGTTAAAAAAAAAAGGCCATGTCCAACACAGCCAGTTCTAAAAACATCTTGAAATGGGAGTGACTAAAATTATGATACAATTAATCATGTGTGGAGAAAAGTTTGTCCGAAATGATATCTATGGTTTCTCTGACTGGTATATTGGTGAATAACGACCCCACATCAAAGCTTGCCGTGAAAAGGTCAGAATCTTGTAAAAGGATGCATTGTTTAAACTTTTCAGAGTTAGCTATGGTATACTTGTTACTGGTCAGGGGCTCCAATAGGGGAACAAGGAATTTGGTCAATTTGTAATCTGGAGTTCAATAGGAGGCCAAGATAGGGCAAAGGGGGACGCTGGGTTTGTGGACTTTGGGTAGACCGTACAAAATTCCAAAAGAGGAGCCTGTAACAAAAAGATCCTGGTATGTGTTCTCAGCTATCTTTTCAGATTTAAGGATCGGCTACTGCCTTTGATGTCGTCTGGTGTTGTCTATGAGTACAACTGTCCTAAATGTAATTTAGGAAAATATATTGGATCCACCAGGCAGCTTCTCAGGATGAGGTCCGATTCCCACAGGGGATAAGTTATAGAACCGTGTGCCGATTAATAAATCCAGAATCCTCTAATATATGCAGCCATACTATTAAATGCAAAACAGAAATCAGCTATGAAGATTTTAAGATTATTGGTTATATAAACAATCCACAAGAACTACTTATTCTCGAAACACTAAATATTAAACAACGAGTTCCCTCTATCAAACAACAGCTGTACCCTTGTTTTGTCTTAACTCTCTGCCCCTTTCTGAAAAAATTTTTGTGTGTTTTATACTTAGTGTGTCCTTAGCCTCTGGAATGGTGGGTTACCCTCCAGTGTTTTTTAAGTGCGCCTGTATTTAAGTATGGTGTCTGGTTTTTACTATTTTGTTTCTAAGTGCGTCTGTGTTTGAGTGTGTTGTCTGTTCTTAAAGTTAAGTATACCTTAGTTTAACCAGACCACTGAGCTGATTAACAGTTCTCTATGGCTGGGCCGAAGGATTAGACTTATTTTACGTGGCTAAGAACCAATTGGTTACCTAGCAATGGGACCTACAGCTTATTGTGGAATCCGAACCACATTATAGCGAGAAATGAATTTCTATCACCAGAAATGAATTCCTCTAATTCTTCATTGGCCGGCCGGAGATTCAAACGCAGGCCCAGCAGAGTGCTAACCGAGAACTATACTGACCCATCCAACGAGGAACTGTCTATTCTTAACAACTTTATCTTTTAGTGTTCTGTTTTTATCAATTTCTTAGCCTGCTTTTTTATTTTTTAAATAAAATCTTGTATATGGCTCTTTTAATTAATTTATATTAGTATATTGTATTTTACTGTCATAGATCTCCCTGATGATGTGATTATGAATCATGAAAAATCGGAATAAATGGTTACTGTGTCATCTGCTTCTGTATACCTGCCCTTGATCTGGATGTGAATGTGATGTGCGCTGAGTTCGCCTTTGCTCTATGGTTTTATATATATGTATGTATGTATGTATGTATATATATATATATATATATATATATATATATATATAATATATATATATATATATATATACATATATATATATATATATATATATATATATATATATATATATATATATATATATATATATATATATATATATTATATACACTACATATAATATATACAGTATGTATATATATAATATATAATACATAATATACAGTATATATTATATACAGTGTGTGTGTATGTATGTATATATATATATATATATATATATATATATATATATATATATATATATATATATATATACACACAGTGAACCACTGTCTTCTAGGGGATGCGTACCACAGCCGCCCCACCCCCACGAATAGCTAAAATCCGTGAATACTTAAAATCCCTCTAAAAACACTTAGTACTGCCCATTTTGATAGTTTAAACACAAGAAAACCCCTGTAGAAATGATTATACCTGAGTATTTTAATAGTTTTATCACAAAAAGTGCATTTATTCATGAAAATTATATGAAAATACAGTAATTAGTAAATATTGCTCAGTGAAAAATACCGCAAATGGGCGAATTTTCCGTGAATAATGGCTAGATATGTTCCACAGAGAAACGCGCGAATGCGTGAGTCTTCGAATCATGAGAACGCAAATACGGGGAGTTTACTGTATATATATATATATATATATATATATATATATATATATATATATATATATATATATATATATAATATATAATATAAAATATTTACATACTTAAATATAATAAACTGATATAATCTAGTCAACATTATATCATATCAACTGAAAACACCTATCTTAACAGATACTTTGATACTTAATGAATTTTGTAAATTAAAAAACAGCACTGTGCATCAAATCCAGAAAGTTTAGCAGAAGACTGGATCATAATTATTTAAAAAATGGAACATAGAAAAGGTTGAAAAGTCTATTTTTATCTTTACGGGTGAGGTGCCTTGACAAGATGAGTGGTCTGCCAAGCATGTCTCATGTTGGCTAAGGAGAGCTCAAGACTGTATTCCCTTGATGCACCACAGCTGACTACTTCAAACTCCTTCAGCAAACCGCCCAGTTCCATCTGCACGACTTTTCGTAAACTGTAACAAAGACGGAAATAAGAGGAAAAAAATTCCATGAGGCAAGATTCAATATATGAAAATACAAAGGTGCTAAGTCAGATTTTCCTTGATAATTTCACGATGACATTTTTATTGCTTTCAGCAATAAAATGCTAATGTAAATTACTTATGATTAAACATTATTTTATATCTTCCAAAAATTGAAGAAAATGGTTGTCTTGATGAAAAACAGCTTAATAATTCATATTCGTGTTACAACTCAGCTGACACTTAGAGAAGAAAGCAAGCCTACCTCGTCCCAGCATTGGGTGTGATGTCAAAACCAGCAGCTTTGTTAAGACTCTCCCAGTGTCTCGCTCTCAGTCCCTTGTTGCACAAAACAGCAACAAGAGGCAAGTGTTCCTTGAAGTCTTTGATCTGCTGCATTGCAAGAGCACAAACCCTCAAGGGACCAGGCAAATTGTCAGGATTTGGATCATCCAAGTTCATGCGGGCCTTTCGAGGATCACCCTCTAGTGCCTGCTGCTTGAACTTGGTCTTGAAAGCTTTGCGAAGACGGAACAGTTCCCTGTCAAAGAGAATTCATAAAGCAAAAGAGATTTTGATCTTCGAACCTAACTACATTGAAGTCAGGTTAATGAATTTTCTTTTAAAATCTAGTAAATGGAAGTGTGAAACGATTGTGTCAAGCATTTTGTAAACTACTTTTCTTGCTACAGTATGTTCCTAACAGTTTTAAAAACAGGACAGTTAGATTCATCGTTTTCTAAAATTTCAAAATCTTGGATTTATATTTGTTTTAAACATCATGTCTTTTTTTTACACAATGATGGCAAACTTATTTCAAAGAGAATATCCTAATTCTTGGCTAAAGAGTATCCAGTGAATAGATTAAATATTGTTGTCATATTTTCATTACATAGGTCCTTAACTAGATTTGGTTTATGTTTTACACCATTTCTAATGGAAATATATGCTCGATATGATTAATTTCTATAGAATAGACTATCTAACTCCATTTTTATACCATGGAATGTACGAGTATCACCGCCATATCTTGAACTTCATCCAAAAGCAAATTTATATGTAATGAAAGGTTTATCTTGTAAGAAAAAAAGAATGTAAGTAAAGGAAATGCCTTTAAGTCAATGATATGTTTAGATTACCATTAAAAAGTCACCAAGCTTTGAAAATTCTTTATAATGCAATAAGACAGATTTCCAAGGGTATGGCAAGAAAATTTCGAAGCAAAGAGAAATTTAAATTTATCGTAAGATATAATCATATTGAACAGAATGGGCAGAATGGAGGTAAAAACACGCCAAGCTGTAAAGACAAGTGTAGCATTTCATCATTCTGGGAAGAAGGAAGGTTAGATCAGATACTGCCAGAGGATTTATAATGATAAAATTACAGTATTTAGAGGTCTAAATAACCACCAATGAACTCTTTATTACTCTGAGGATAGTTTTAAGTATCATATATGTGGATCCAAGTCTTTTATAACATTCCTTCAAGCGGTAAGTCCATTGCTACCTTTGGAGTTAAACCGATTCCTTTTTTTTTCCCCTTCACTTTCCCATTTCCAGTCCGGCCAGGATTAGTACAGACATTAATCTGTATGTTCCATAAGCCTCTTTAAAAAAGGGGTAATAGCTTTTGATAATAAATTTAAGGGATTCTCACTTAATTTACAAATACTGTGCGAATGAATTCTTGACAGACTACTATCACAAGAACAGCAATTAACTGAAAAGCTGGCTAAGCAAATAAGGTTTAATTATAACATTACCCCACCCTCTCTTCATCATTAATGCCATTTCAAAGTGTATCTCATTACAAAATTACTCATTGAGCCATAGTTTCAAAATAGAAAATATATATGTATCAAGATGAGTCATTAAAAATATGATTTAAGTATTTGTTTTTAGGAAGTTAAATGAGATCATGGGTTGCGTTAGTCCTAATCAATGTTTGGATTTACAAACCCATTATCCATGAATGGCCTTTTACTATGCAGAACCCATTCAAGCACAGGAAGGAAGCCATGTCAAAGAAAGATCCCAATGGGCATGCCCATCCAGTTATCCAGTCCATAAAGTGACCCCATTTTCATTCATCTATGCACCTGTTGAGAAAATGAATAAGATTCCTTTCTTTCAACATATTACAGTCTTGTTCCTATGATTTATTGTAATGATGAATATGGTATCATCTTTTTGACGTCATAATTTTTCACTTAAAACTATGCTTCAACATATTTTTGTGGATTAGCACAGTAAGCTCTGCCGCACCTTCATGTCGTTCCTGGGCAAGAACGCCCATTTGCAGTGCCCTTTATGTACAGTCCAAGTTTGCACCCTTGACTTCACTTGCAAGGTTTGCAAGGATTGGTATTTATCATACAAAGTATTTATATTTCATAAAATATTTGTTGTTATCAGATTCAACAATCAACAATGTAAACACCACTACTCCAGTTAATGGTTTAGGCTTGAGCAGCAGCATGCCTACGAGCACAATCTATTTCTTTACTGGCGAGTTGTAGGATTTGTCTGTAGATGAAGCTTTATCCTCCTCCATGATACCTTCTTTGCTGTCATGACTTCACCAGTATTGACACCTACTACCTACTCTCCAAAGGAGTTATCACATCCACAGATGTCTCCCTATCCCAAAGGTCTTCTGTATACCCCCTCTGATAGGGAATTGCCTGTCTCATCATCTACTACCTCTGCTTTTGTGCTACCCATCTACCTCCCTCCTCCATCTCCTACCCAGGCTGAGTAGTCTTCATCCATTCAAACAATCTGTTATGTTAATAAGAGCTTTTTCTACATGCTCAGGTAAAAGGTTATGTCTGCTCTTCAGAGTCAGGTCCTTGCAGTGGTTGGTTCACTCTAGCACAGGAGTTGGTTGCTGTTTCTCACGCTGATGCACCAGTCTCACTGATTGGCTCTGTTTCCTCACCTGTAGCTTTGATGCCTTCATCTGCAGAGTAGTTTTCATTTGTCAGCCTCTAGGTATTTTACTGACCCCATGTACAGTAATCACCCCTTCTATCGCTCCTGTATGTTTGTAAGCTACAGTATATACAGTACTAACATGCCTGTGTACTTAACACCTAAGTGTACCCAGACACTCACGGCTCTTTGACTGCTCTTGTATGTTTAGCCAATTCAGCCTATTTGTCCAATCTCACACCCTCAAGTGGTGCAGCATTCGTGACTGTTGTAACTTCACGCATATCTTACGCTGCTGTGTCCTGCATCTACATATCCATCTACTAAAATATTTGCCTCAGTTCTTGCCAACACCTCAGGTGCTTTAATCACTTCAGCACCTGTGACTTCGGTACAGTATTCACTATCGTGCCTGCCCTAGTACCTGCCTCACTTCCAGTGTTCCATTTATCATGGTTACTGTTTCACCCTTGGTGCCTCCACTGGTCTTGGTGGTTTGAAGTTCCATTGTCTTGCCTTCCTGGGCCCTGCCTGATCTTTGAGAGATTCCACTGATTAGTAGCCTCTGCTTAGCTACTTTACAACCAAAGAGCATCCTTAACACTATGCTCTATGGCCCAAAATGCTACAATCAAACCATTCCTGGCAAAAGTCAAAATACCACAACTGTTGCAAAGTTCAAACTTAGAGTCTGTCACTCATTGTTCACTTCTGGGACGTAAAGGGGTATTGAATGTTTTGCTCAAAGACTTTACTGGGAAGGATGACAAAAATTTATTTAATGTTATTTTTCAAAATAAATAACTATGAATATGTAATTAATATAGAAATAACAGAATGAGTATATGTGAATTATTTTTTTTCAGTGTTAGCCTAGGCTACTGTGAACTCATCCATTAGTGAAAAAGAAAAGCAACCCCAGAAGTTTGTGTTTGTTATTCAAATATAAACAAAAAGTTCTTATCTTTACTTTTATTGTGATAGACTATATACAAACTTGTTACTGTAAAAACTATTTTACCCAAAGAAACAAAGACTTTTTTGTTTATGAGATACAGTATACAGTATTTTCTCTCATCTTCCAGCTACAGTGTAAAATCACTACCATCTGGACATATGGGTTAAGCCTCATCATGACGTTTAATCATATGAACCCATCATCATCAATGCTCAATTGAAATGGAGCCCTAAAAAGGGTTCTGGTCCTCTTGTTCTCCAGCTAGTGAATCTCAACTTGGATCAAGTCACCCATCCTCTTCTGGTCGTCCTTCTGTCCTTCAGACTTGCAGTCTACAACCAGGAGATGAGCAGCTGTCCTGTTTGTCTCCTTATTCCCCTCCTTAAATGATTTTTGTCATTGCTCTTAAATTTCTGTTCACCTGCTACAACTGAGTCCTCTGCTTGCTACAACCCATTTTGCCTACACCCAGGCCTCAGATCTTGCCTCTCATTCTTACTCACTAGGTTTTCAGACATCCATGAGGACCAGGCTTGATTCCTCTCAGAACACCAAGTTGTCAGTCAAGGATTCAGACAAAGAGACCTCTGAAGACCTTCCTACCCTTAATGATCATAAATTTTTCACTGAGATTCTTGATGTCTCCAACTGTCAGGATCCCAACCACAGAGTCCTTACTTTGTAACCTTTGCTGGTGGAGATATCACCAGAACCTGCTGAAGGGAATTCCTCTTGTACCACCAGACTTAGATTTCATGTTTTCTTTGACCTTGGTATGGAGAGCTGCCTGTTGGAGTCTCAGGTTTGGCATATCTGACCCAGAGTGGAAATTCACTTGTACACCCAGAGCTTTCGGAGGTCTTAGGCCTCCAATCATTCATGCCTGACCTGCTGCATTGCTTGCCATAAACTCAACTGGAGTCATGAACAGCATCATGATAGCCTTGTAAATTCTAAGGATTTTGCTGGCATAATCTCAAACTGCTTGGAATTCACTTATACATCCTAGAGCTTTCAGAGGTCTTCTTAGGCCTCCAATCATTCATGCCTGACCTGCTGCATTGCTTGTCATAACCTCAACTGGAGCCATGAACTGTATCATGACAGCCTTGTAGATACTGTCCAAGGACTTTGCTAGCATAATTTCAAACTTCTTGGAACCTGAGCTCTTCATGTCATGATGCAGAGCAGTGGTAAGAGCCTCATGCAGAGGTCTAGCTAGGTGCCTGGTGTTGAATACATTGTGGAGCAAGCTCTGCATTATGACAAGGAAAGCTCTGGTTCCAAGAAATTTGAGCTTATGCTAGCAAAGTCCTTAGATAGCACCTACAAGGCTGTCATGATGCTGTTCATGGCTCCACTGAGGATATGACAAGTAACGCAGCAGGTCAGGCAAGAATGACTGGAGACCTAGGAAGACCTCTGAAAGCTCTAGGATGTACAAGTGAATTTCCACTCTGGGTCACGACACCCCAAACATCAGACTCCAACAGGTAGCTCTCCATACCAAAATCAAGGACAACAGAAGGAAATCTGAGTCTGGTGGTACTAGAGGCAGTCCCTTCAGCAAGTTCTAGCAGTATCTCCACCAACAAAGGTCGCAAAGAAAGGGCTTTGTGGCTGGGATCCTGACAGTTGGAGACATCAAGGTTCCTCTCCAACAAAAAGCCAGCTGGGGCTGCAAGAGAATGGATATGAAAGCTGCTGTGCAGAACCAACTTTTCCAGGAGACCAAGTGCCTGATCTAAACTTACCAAGACTTGGCCATAGAACAGTGATAAAGAAAAATCTTGTCAGTGGTCTTTAGGAGGAAAATCACACTGTCCTACAATGAATGAACCAGTTCTGGAACTGCATTAAAAAATACTCCAGGTAAACTGCCTAGGCAGATAGTAACAGGTCTAATTTCTCAAGGATGACTTGCAGACACAAGGACCAACACAAGACCAAAAGACACTGCAGGTGACTCTGCCTCTCCTTAAAAGCCAAAATCAACCAGTTCTCAAGGTGGCAATGATGCAAGCCTAGACAATGCACTCAGGAGGCTACTGGGCCCATGAAAACCTATGGGATACACAAAGCTCAAAGCAAATGGTTCAGCTGGAACATGCATTCCCTGCCAAATGAAGTAAGGTACTTCCTGGAAAGCGTGTGAAAGGGGATGTAGAAATATATGTTTCTCAGGTCATTTGCAATCATAACTCTGTACTAAATCCATTTTGTCTATATAAAGAAGGGAGTCACGCAGAGAAATTTGTTAGACTGACCAAGGCTGATAATTAGTCTCCATCCACCAAAAGACTACAGAGTGGGGAAAAAGCTTACTGTAAAACCCATGACACTAGTAGAATCACCCAACCCTTTCACTTCTCCTGAAAACAGGCCTTGACCTGAAAAGCAAAGGGCAAAGTGAACAAATAGACTTGATCTACAGCCACCAGCATTCGCAGGAGACTTGAAGGAAGGTTTCCTGGACAAAAGGGTGGTCTAGTACTACCTGGCTAAGAAGTAGAGGAACAATTATGTGGGGAGAAAGGATGGGACCTCTGAGGCACAAGCAACAACAACTGTTGGTTTGGTGTCACGGACTGTTGACCCTGGCTGAAAGGGGAATGTTGGTGGAAGGTGACTTAGGTTTGGAAGCAGCCTGGGCAGAGGGCATTGACAAGGAAATTGTGACCCACAAGTTAATGATGGCAGCCTTAGTGTCAGTGTAAGCCAACTTCTCTCCCAGGCTTGAACCACATCCTTAGAAGAGGGAGAACTAGAACGCATCAAAGAACTGGCAGCACCAGAAACCCAATCTGGCCAGCTCAAGAGCATGAGACTCCCAGCAGAGATACTCCCAAGTGTACATCTCTGAAACTGATCATCCAGAGGAATAAGGTTTGAAGGAATGGGGCATCATTTGCAATGGCTTCCATAGCCAGCAATGAGAGATGAACTTAAGAAGAACAGTTCATGCTTACTGTAGAACTTGCACAGATGATGCCTCAGCATGGTGCATCAAATTCCTCAATCAGAGTGGTCACTTCACACTGAAGTCTGCAAGGCCCTGTGGCAGATATGGGGGATGCCCTTGTTGAGTGTTTTTACCAAGTCATCAAAAGTCAAACTCCTCTGCACTGTTCCCCACAGCTGGATCCAACACCTTCGGGGCAGTGGATGCCATGCTTCAACCCTAGGATGATCTAGTAGATGCATACTTATGCCCTCCAATCAGTTTGCTGAATCAGGTGCTGGTGAAGTTTTAAGCATCAGCAAGCTCTCAGATGACCCTTACTGATCCTTTCAGCTATGGCAGGAATGATTTCCAGACCTTTTGAAACTCCTCCTGGATATCTAGGTCTCTTCCCATCTGGAGATATCATCTGGAGTAGCCTCATTTCCTCAAGTATCGTCATCCATTGCTGCTGCATTTTCAAGTGTAGCAGTTATCAAGCATAGTATTGGAGAGAAGCTTTTAAGAAGCTTTTAAGAGGTCATTAAAGATGCTATACTTACTTCTTGTAGGTCATTCACCACAGCTCTTTGCCAAGGAACACAAGCTAGATTCGTGGGTTAGTGCAGGGAATAGGGTGTTCATTTCCTCAGGGTCAATATTCTAATCCTACCAAGTTTTTGTATACCTGAGGAAATGTGAAGAAGCTCTCTCTCACAGGTATCAGTGCTTACTACTGTCTTGTCTTCAGTCTTTATTCAACATTGCTTCGACTTAATGAATAACAGGAGTATTTCCAATCATTTCTTTATCACCTCAATAAATCAGTTCCTCAAGCTTCAGTGAAACCTCTAAGATGGGACTTGAACTTAGGTGTTGCACAGTTTTACTAAGCTGTCTTAAGAGCCTTTGTCAAATGCGTCGTCTCTTTTAGATTTCCCTCTCGAGACCATGTCTCTGATCACCCTGGCCTCCTCATAGCATGTCAATGAGCTCCATGCCCTTTCAGGGGAAGTTTTAACACTCTAGCCATTGGTCCTTGGTTGGTCTCTTGTTTAACCTAGAGTTATAAGCCAAGTCTTAAGTCTTTAGGAGGGATGGTTCTCTTTTTGGTCCCTTTGCTATTCCTATACAGTTTTTTATGCTCAAAGAGACAGCCTTCTGTCCTGTAATGGGTCTCAAGTCATTTCTGTCTGTCTTCTTACGTGTTGTCAAAAATGATATTTTAATGATAAAATAAAGTTTGTTCATACTTACCTGGCAGATATATATATAGCTGCAATCTCCGAAGTCCGACAGAATTTCAAAATTCGCGGCACACGCAGTGGCCGGTCAGGTGGTTAGTACACATTCCCGCCGCTGGGAGGCGGGTATCAGGAACCATTCCCATTTTCTATTCAGATTTTCTAACGCCACTGTCTCCTGAGGGGAGGAGGGAGGGCAATCATTAAAAATCATATGAGATATCTGCCAGCTGAATAAGTAGAGAACAAACAAATTTATAGGTTTATCATTAAAATATCATTTTGTTCATGAGACTTGACCTAAATAGCCAGACTTATATATGATCTGTCAACGGAGCGTGACCACAATGTGACTAGATCACCTTTGAAGAATGCCAGTGCATTCTTCGACCCAACAACCATAAAAACACATTAAAAACCCTTCCTAATCAAGATTTAACTGGTTGCCTCACAGGTTGTTGAAGCAGCACCATAAATTATCTCCGAGGGACCACTGAGAATGTCCTGAGTCATATTTTTTAAGGTAGTACCTTGAGCGTTAACTCTCAACAACTTGAGTTGAGAGCTCTAACCTTAATGGACTAATGAAGAATGCCAGTGCATTCTCAGGTTAACTGTCCAATAAGGTCTGAGTCCTTTTAAAACCTTTAATTTCAAAGTGTTCTAGGCCAAGGGTTAGAAAACCTTTAATTTCATTCTAGGTTTAGCCAAGAACGTAGGGCTTAAAGAGCAGACAGCATCGTGTCCCTTGAAGCCCACATGACGGCTGATAGCCTGAACTTCGCTCACTCTCTTCGCCGTCGCCAGAGCTGTGAGGAATACTGTCTTTCGAGTAACATCCTTAAGAGATGCAGAGTGGAGAGGCTCAAAAGGACTAGACATCAAAAACTTGAGCACTACGTCCAAGTTCCAAGTAGGTGGAATTGGCTGAGGAACCTTTAGACGTCTTGAAAGACCTCAAAAGATCATGGATGTCCTTATTGTCAGACAAATCCAGTCCTCTGTGTCTGAAAACAGTAGAAAGCATGCTCCGATAACCCTTGATAGTAGGAACTGCTAACTTGAGTTTTTCTCTTAAAAAAAGGAGAAAATCAGCAATCTGGGTCACAGTGGTCGAGGAGGAGGAAAAACCCTTCTGTCTGCACCAAGCCCTGAAGGTTGCCCACTTTGCTTGATATACTCTGATAGATGAAGATCTTCTGGCTCTAGCGATGGCCCGTGCCACCTGGCCAGAAAACCCCCTCGCTCTGACCAAATTCTCGATAGTCTGAATGCAGTCAGGTTCAGAGCGGGGAGGTTTTGATGATATCTCACGAAATGGGGTTGTCTGAGCAGATCTGCTCTCATAGGTAGGGTTCTCGGGACGTCTACCAACCAAAAAAGAATCTCTGAGAACCAGTGGTTCGAAGGCCAAAACGGGGCGATGAGGGTCATCCTCGTCCCTTGTGAGGCTGCGAACTTGCGTAACACTTCTCCCAGAATTTTGAACGGGGGAAAGGCATAAACATCCATTCCCGTCCAATCCCAGAGAAGAGCATCTATCGCAACTGCCCCCGGGTCGAGTACAGGTGAGCAGTATAGCGGGAGCCTCGCTGTTCTTGAGGTCGCGAAGAGATCCACAAGAGGACGACCCCAAAGTTTCCAGAGATCTTGGCAAACCTCCTGATGAAGGGTCCATTCCGTCGGCAGGAGTTGATGGCGCCGACTGAGCAGGTCTGCTCGAACATTTTCGACCCCAGCAACAAATCTTGTGAGAATCGAAATGTTGCGAGCATGAGCCCAAAGAAGAATCTCTCTTGCAAGGCCAAACAGGGAACGAGAGTGTGTTCCGCCCTGTTTCTTGAGGTAAGCCAATGCCGTAGTGTTGTCCGAGTTTACTTGAACTACACGATTGCAAACTTGGACCTCGAAGAATTGGAGAGCTAAAAAGATCGCCGCCAACTCTTTGATGTTGAAGCGGGTAGTTGAGCGTCATGATGCACTGCAGGAGCGGCGTCAACACAAGAAGACTTTGAAGCGACACGGCGAGGCGTGTGAGGAGCGTCATGGCTGGATGCGCGCGAAGCTCCATGGCAGGATACTAGAAGAGCTTCATGGTGTGGCGCGCGCGAAGCGTCATGGCTGGGAGCTCGCCGAGAGTCAAGGAGAGGCGCGCGTGAAGCGTGAGGTGCACGAGAAGAGCGAGACACACGCTGTCTGGCGCGAATCAAGCGAAACGTCCAACTCCTCAAATCGGGGAAGACGAGTAGGGAGCCACTTTTCACGCTCTCTAGGAGACAGACGAGAAGCCCCATGCCCTCTAGCAGGCGAGGAAGACGAAGCAGGAGACGAAGGTGAAGGTCTGGACTTCTTAACAGGTAGAGTCAAATCCTTGCTTGCGACGAGGCCTGTCATTTCTACGGTCTATGAGAGTATCCAGCTGTTGTTGCAAGCCCAACAATATCTGGCGTGTCGGAGAAGCAACTCTCTTGGGAGAAGGGCTGAAGCTGCGAGAAGGAGAGAGGAGAGGAGACGTCTTCTTCCTTCTCACAGGAGGAGAAGCTCCAGCTTTTGCCTTAGCGCGACTGGGGCATCGAGCAGCGTCAAAACCGTAGAACACCGTAATTTCTTCTGTGGAGGAATATCCCCGAAACTTTCTGGGGAAGAGCACAAAACGTCTAGAGGAAGAGGACGTGAAGCGTCCTCTCCTCTCAAGCTCCCCTTGAGAGGGCGAGAGTCCAACTGAGAGCTCCAACCCCGACGTGGGGAGGACGTGTCGGAGGACAAGAAGCAATCCTTCTGGATGCGTGCCCGTGCACGATCCCTGGCAGCCTGGGTGGGGTCATCAGGACCTGCCGAAGGGACATCAGATCTGTGGGAAGTCCCCGTAACCCTCATGCGGCTTTCAACATGCCCCCTCCCTGAGTCCTGGGAGTTCGGCAGAGGTCCAGGCCTAGAGGCATTATAGGGCCGATCTGACGCCCCCTCCACAAGACTAGGGGCACTAACACAAATAACACTTTGCGCTTGAATGGCATTCACTTTATTTTCAAGAGCGCGAATTGACTCTAACACGAGAGCCAAGGTATTACTTTCTGCAGCAACAACCTCAGGGCCCGAAGGCAACACTACAGGGTTAGGACTAATAACTACAGGGTTACTAGCAGGTGAAATCCCTGACTGTCTGTCTACAGATGCACCCCTGGAGGAAGACCTCCTCAACCTATCACGCTCCAATTTACGCATATAGGATTCATATTTCTTCCACTCCCCTTCAGAGAATGCCTCACATTCATTACACCGATTATCCATGGAACATTCAACACCCCTACATTTCATACATAAAGTGTGAGGATCTATCGAAGCCTTCGATAGCCTCACCTTACATTCACTCGAGCTACAGACTCGATAGCTAGAGGAAGACATCTTACTTAAAGGAAAAGTCAAGAGCAAAATCAAAAGCAGTCCAGAAAAAGCGTATGCCAAGTCACAGATTCAAGTCGAATACCAAAAAACAACCAAAATACTTAAGCGACAACAAATTTCCGAAACCAAATGGCGGGGAACTGACAACAGGTGTTGACAGTCCGGCGACAGAGAAAATCTGAATATAAAATGGGAATGGTTCCTGATACCCGCCTCCCAGCGGCGGGAATGTGTACTAACCACCTGACCGGCCACTGCGTGTGCCGCGAATTTTGAAATTCTGTCAGACTTCGGAGATTACAGCTATATGTATATCTGGCAGGTAAGTCTCATGAACAAATTATCCATTATCTGAAGACTTCCTTTCCTATTGGCCACAATAAGTCATTTCTCATGCTTATTCTTCTGTATCCAGAAAGGACCTCACTATGCTCATAATTAGGGCTTATGTGATTTGCGCCCATTTATTCTCCCTGGCCTTTGAGTATAATTTCGAGCTTCCTGCCATCTTTTGCCAAATTTTCATCTTCAGTTCCAGACCCATTACTAGTGCCAACCATCCTGAGAATACTTCTCTCACAGTCATTAATTATGAAAACTCTCCTTACCTGGAAGTTTTTTTACCAAACCACCCATCCCTCTCTTTTCAAATGGAGACCGATACAAAAAATGAAAAGTGGCAAGCTGTTGTGGGCTGGGAAATAAGGTAGGCATGTCCATCGGGAACTTTCTTTAAAAAACTTTTTGTGTAGGCTTGGATGCATTCCGCACAATTAAAGGCGATCTATGAGTAAAAGGTTTGAACGAAAACTTGTTTTATTGTAAAACCATAGTATATTATATATACTAGCAGAATAAAAGGAAAGAAAATCTCAAATTTATAACGCTCATTTTGATGCAAAATGTCGTGGCATGCATGGAGTAAGACAGACCACAAAAGGAGGAAAATTAATATGTTAAGTAAATCATTTGAAATGTCTGAAGCTGTAGTATATACTGTAACGGCCAATACTGTGTCGTGTAGATGTGACCTCAGTAGAAAGATACATGATCTTAGTGTATAAAAAATATGAAAACAGACTTACAATGCCTTGTTAAAAAATAAGCAAAAATATCCAGAAAAAAAAACATAGTAACAAAACTAAGCATCTAATCAAAAATACCGCTCTGCATCATCTGGAGAGAAGTGATCACTGGAATAAATCAGAGGAGTTGGAAATTCACAATTATTTGCCGAGGTCAAATCATGACAATCACAAGACTAGACTCACTATTTTTCTAGGTGGGGGCTATATGCTATAACTAGACTATCAAAAATGAATGTATAGTCAGTCTAAATCTAAGGAAAGTTCAGTTATAAATAGAGATGAAGTAGCTCACAACAGCGAGAAAATTAACTATTTTTATCTACTGACAAAAAGACTAAGTTATACTGTATCAGGAGATGGAAAAATAAGCCAGGTAGATGTGGGATACATAGAAAAAAGGGCTTGATATGAGTGTTCTTGGTCACTTTACGAATAGCACATCAAGAAAGTCACTTCTTTTAATCTATGTAGGGTTATGGGGAATAAAGTAGCATATTCATTATTACAGTAATTAATAGGGTTGGGACAGACAAAGGGATTAATTAACTAATATTCTTTTAGTTACAATCACGATACTGCTAGGGGAGAGTGACTTCCATAACTTTCGGTTTTCCTAAGCATTATGATTACTAGTATTGTACCTCAGAATAAGTGTACATGAAAAATTGAAGGGAATGAATAATATTAAAAATAACTATGGCCCATAATTTTTTGCTTTTAATTGGAACATGATAAAATTTTACAGTCCTAAGTCATGACCACTTTTAAAAAAATACATTATAATATAATAATAAATGCAAATGGGATCATTATAATATAATAATAAAAGCAAATGGGATTTGAAAAACCGAAACTGGTGATATTAATCTAGAAAAATTACTTTCTGTATTACCTCTCAGAAATAATACCCTATCATAACAGTAAAAACAAGTGTGATTTGAGAAACTTTGTTTTTTATGACAATACAGATAATCGAGAATACCTATCACAGTAATGGTTGAAACTACTGTATTATCAAAGTTTTCAACAGCCGAGCATTAAACATTAACTCTGTCACCATAAAAACAACTCTCAAATTTTCCCTATAGGCAAATTATGAAAAGTATCAACAGCTGTTAAAAGAATCTGAGTTCCTAAGATTCTATATAACAGTTGGCCAGCAGGAAACAATACTTTTCAGAGCACTGTCTGAACAAAACGAAAAAGGTTCTGCACTGCTCTCTGTATGTAAGAAGAATCGAAAATACGCTGAAGACATTTCAGTGAAGAGGTTTCACGTTGAATAATACTGTATGATAGAAACTTTGAATTCAACTACAAATTATACCCCCGTATAGAGAGTATGTGCCAGTCTTGTTCTGGTAAACTAAATTTCTTTCCTGTAGTGGATGAAACAATACTACAGTATATGTAGTAGTATATCATAAATAAGAAACATTATGCTAAAACTAGACTTTGGCATGACTGACATAGGAAACTTATTATATTTTGTAACTCACTTGTAATATATATACAACTTTCCAAGTATTAAGGAATCTCTCTCTCTCTCTCTCTCTCTCTCTCTCTCTCTCTCTCTCAAGTGAATCAATTTAAGCCCAAAATTTGTGTGTTAGCTTGAGAAATATTACATTAAGTGAATTAAAGATAACTCAAATTATGAAGTGTAACTAGAAGATGAGAAAATGGAAAAGATAAAGGTAATCACAGATCTGGCAAAATTATGTTTTGACTCTGTTTAGCTACAAAAGAAACTCAAAGTTGTTGGGGCTAGAATTGTTCAGTCCTTGGCAATAATTTTAAATACAAATTTTTACAACTGTATGTATCATCTACAAGCAAATTATCTATACTAACCCAAAGGCCTTGCTCAAGATTTTACTATATCCTATTTGTACAAAATACTTTACACTACCAAGCAATTTTTTTCTAAATGAATACTTGATAACGGCCAAAGTTAGGCATATATCCACCTGGCCAAGTCCTCAGTCTCAACATCAATGAAGTCTGGATCAAGGCTGGTGAAATCTCCATCCATCCAATGTTTTTCATACTTTCGCCACTTCATCACCAGCGTAAATAGCTCCTCATAAGGCACCAAACAATCCTAGAGTGCAGAACAGGAGATAGTCTTCATAAAATAAAACAAAACAAAAAATACGTACACTCATGCTACCGACATTCGGTATCATGGTACATCATGGTTTGTCTCAAAGTTCAGGTATAATATTTTCCTGACAACTTCTTAATGAGACTGATATCTCATAGACCAGTTAAGTAATGTAAAAAAAAAAGGACACTAATAGGTAATGTAAAACAATAAAAAGTAATTATATAGGTACTCAGAGAATTATCATTGATGATAATTCTTGATTTTTATTCATATTGAGGCGACTTGGTATGGCATTAGTTAGAGCAGTAACTTCAACTGTAACTTTAGTCACACTCATTCACAAATTACGATTGCTGTCAATTCCATTGTACCTTAAGTTCTGCTAGAAGAGGGAATGATGAGACTGGAAACTTGAAAAGGGCTTCCTCTTGGTTGACCCATGTCACAAGAGTGCTAACTCCCTCCAAACGACCCTCTAATTTCTTGACCTCCTGATTATACAAAAACAGAAATGAATTAAGAATTTTAATGACATCAATATTAATGATAATGCATATAGAGAAGAAAGTGATGATGATAAAATTTCTACAAATATCAAGCCTTTATTATTTGACCTGATGAACCAGTCTTCTCAAATTTTCAAGAAGAATGACACTATCTTTACTTTACCTTTGCAATTACTCCAAAAAATATTAAATCCAAGATCATTCTGCTAATTAGGATTCAAGAGCACAATAAAATAACAAGAATTTGGAGTTTCATCATATGCTGGGAAGAGAACCTTTCCCCTGGCTAGTCAAGTTGAGGTAACATTTCATAATAAATCATTTTCATCTGGAAATGCTTACTTGAAACTAATGATTGATCAGGCATTACATGTCAAAAACTGCACAGCATTGTTATTTTCTTTCCTTTTGCATACTGATTTCATGTATACTATATATGAATGCAAACTCATTCCAAGAAACTCATTGACAGGGGAATTAAATGTTACATATGATGACTTACCCTAATATACTTGCTAACATGAGCAACATCAGAAAGTTCCTCTAATTCGGTGACAAATTGTTGAATTCGCTCCAGAGTATGATTGACCTCACCTGACCTTTCTAACAGGGTCTCTTCAAATTCTTGCTTATAATCCTCAAGAGACTGTTGAAAAGAATAAATTACATCTATCATTAACCACTATTGCCAAAACTATATTGTTTTACAATGTCATTCATCATAAAACAGTGCACAAAGCAAAAAAATTCCAAAAGAATGGTTCCACTGTGCATGCTCAGCCAACTTCCTATTGTGTACATGAGGTCTTATTGGTGTTCCACAATCCACTCTGTTAATCTCATATGAGACTGGAGATAAGGGGAGGGGCTAAAGTTCTTGATTAATGGGCTTGTATAAAATCTTGTTTTATTGTAAAAACATTGTTATCCTAAATACATCCATCTTAAAAATAGCCTGAATTGCTGTTTAAGGGGAAGGCTGCAGGAGAGAGGGCCACGAAAGTGTCACTGTTAGAAGTCTATCAGAAGGAAAGAAGACAGGGAGTTGGCAAGAGCATGGCAAAAAGGAGTGTTGAGGAGTTTTGCAACAGAATTGCAATAGAAGCAGGGTACACAAGTGGCATAAAGCAGCGAATTCAGGTAAAAATGCCCCCAGTCTAGATGTCTGATGAACGAATATGAGGAAGAGGGAGAAGATTGATGTATCGCCATTTTGAAGGCAACGACATGCTAGCAACAATGATGTGCAACAAAAAAAAAAGGGAAATCCATAATCATAAGAGTTACTGCATAAGGAAAAAATAACCAGCAAAGAGTTTAGTAACATCTGATCCCACAACCCCCTCCCCTACTTCCTTGGATGTGGCAAGGTGCACCAGCTGATAAAAAAGCCAGGGCAGATAAAAGGTCACTAATGTTCAAAGCCATAGAAGGCATTGCTGAAGAGCTAAAAGGGATACCATTCTATATGTCAAAGATTCTAGCTACCAACTCAGAGGCAATGGAAGGCCAATCAAAGACTGGTGACTATGTAAAACATCATGAAGGGCATGATGTCTCTAACGTGTTTAGCGCAGCCATAGGTCATCCAAAACACAATCCAAAGTTCCAAGAAAAGTGACACATTTGATAGCAACTTGTAAGGTCAACCAATGAAAGGTGGAGAAGCAAAGTCAGGAGCCAACTTGAAGATTTACTGGAACCCTAGGTACTTATTACTGAAGTAAATACAGTAATCAAATAAGCATCAACCATTCCATCAAATGGCAGCCATAATGAGCTCCAGAAGACTCCCACTGCAGCCAGAAGTGTATAACATTTGACAGGGTATGAAAACTCTCCAGCAGTAGCCTCAGCAGACCAAACAGTGAAACTGTAGGGGTCCTGGCCTGACTAAGCCTAAAGTATAACAGCCATTGTTCAAGCCACCAAAGCCAGTTGCAGAACACTGCATGAAGGAAGCCCAACATTCAATGACAGGGCAAGAAATACAACAAAGAAGCCTTCTGAATTTGTAACTGAGCTGCAGATGTCCAAGGAAAGCCATCATCCCAACTATAGAACGTGGGACACCCACAAAGGAGTCAGTCTTAAGCAGAAAAATCCTGAAAAACACAATGTTTGAGAGCAATATAAGACCTCTCCTAGAAGCTAAAGTCCCTACTGCCAGCACATTAAGTGAATTCGACCCTGTAACCCAGCATTCACCCAGTGGAGTTCCCATCCCAGAGTCAAGGTGATACCATGGGAAGAGCTGGACATTGAGGGTCATCCTACAGTAGGTTTCAGCTATCAGCCAAAAACAGATTTCAAGAAGAAATAGTCACACATCTAGAATCCCAATGGTTGTAGGAATCAAGGCAGCTTCTTAACCAGAAGCCATCTAAAGCTGTATGGAACTAAGTCTGAAGCGTGCAGAACTGTTGTAGCAAGAGAGTCTGGGAAAGAGATGCATGCCCACTAAGGTCTGGCTAAAGAGCAAGGTGCTTTATCCAGAGAAAAGTCAGGAAAACTGGCAGAGAGGATGATGATAGATCAAATGTAGCCTGAACTGCAGACATGGGGATCAACGCAGACCAGGGAACTTGTAGGCAACACTGCAGACTATTCCAAAAGAAACAAGTACCCACTAAATGTCTATATCCAAAGAATAAAAACCTGGATGTAGCAACTAAGATGCCAATTGGATTAAAAGACCTAAAGAGCATATACATATCCAAGCCAGGGTCCAGCACAGGAACAATGAACCCACAAAATATAATAATGTCACTTCCCTTCCAGAAATGTGGCTGAAAGGGTAATTGGACATGGCCCTCAGGTCAACAGAAGCAAATACAGACCCCTGGCAAACTCCCCACAGCCATTGCTGTAGGCAAAAGCACAAGCATTCTGAGGAGCCAAGGAATACTGCTGCCAAAGAGGTGCTAAAGCACAACAACAATAACCAGGAGACAAGAGCTAGAGAGATGATGGCCAGAACTGCAAAGGAGGCTGAAGGCCAACATTGATGAGGCTGAAATACCGAATAGAGCTGATCTGACAGCAACAGAAGTTGGCTAAGTAAATAGGGCATCAACCAAGAGAATGAAAAGATGATTTAAGCAAGCCACATCCCCAGAGCAGTCTCCCTTGAGGATAAAAATGATCAGGTGGACACTTTATGTGATTGTTATGAATCAGTTCTAAATCTCTTTTGATTTAATTTTCTATTTAATTCCTAATAACACAACTTCCCCCCTATTTCATGGTCTCCTCGTTGATGTACAGTATAAACAAATTCCCAAAACTCCCTTTAACTGATTTTTGCAATGTTCTTCATTTAAATCTAGTTTCCTCCATCACAAATTACCTTTATGCACTGATGTTCCTTACATATATCAAAAAATTGTATTCATTCAGTGCTGTACTGCAAATTTATTCTGAATGGATATCATACTTTGTAAAAAATATATCAGGTAAATGTAGAATAAATCAGTAAATATCCTGTCTTTGATAACATACCGAAAAGTGGTGGGACACCAACATAACTAATTGTGTTGAAAACAAACCTCAACAGCTCGTTCAATAACTGGTTTGAGTTTGGCTGGCCATACAATGACTGCTGCTGTTGTGGCCAGGTCATCATCAGTCAAGTGCACAACATCCAAAATGACCTACAACAGTTAAGGAGATAATCATTACCATTCATGACAATGTAATTTCTTAAATTATAAGCAAAAAGGATGGAAACTTGTCTAGCAACTTTTCATGGACAAGAATTTTCACATTATGCAAGAAAAAGAAATAAAACCAAAAAATCCTGTGAATAGAACGTAGTAATGTAATTACTAACAATTATCAATAAATAAAATTAAACATTTATAATACCCAAAAATAATATGTCAATGACTATGTACAATTAATACATAAAGAAAAGAAAGAAAGAAAAGAAAGAAAGAAAGATCTAAAAGCCCTTTAAAAAGTAGTGTGATTGAAGCCCTTTAAAAAGTAGTGTGCTTGGGTCTCCCCAAACATCATCAGTTTCTTTTTTAAGAGACTAAATGTGAAATCAGTTCTCTCCATTCTCTCATGATATATGCACTTCCTACCTAAATTCCCATCTGGTCTAGGACTTCAACTATGCCCTCTTTTATTTATTCCTGGATTTTCCTACAGGTCTTCAAACTGCTACTCCCATAAATACAGTACTGCTTTTCTGACTAACTGCTCCTCAACTCTTCTTATCAAATGTCTATCTCAATCTTTGCGATCTAGTAAGTTTCCAGCCACTGGACTCATATCTCTACTACTTTCTCATTTATAATATGACCGCCCCACTGCTGTCATACCACTAATCTTAGGATTTTAATATCCTGTAGATGATGATATATTCAAGCTTACAACATTTTAAAGAATCAGTGAGACAAATTGAGTTAATGCACACATAAATGTTGATATGTCTACATGTACTAAACAGCTTTCATTCACAATTAAAACTTCCTTGTACAGTACTCATAATCTTAAGTAACTTTGTAGGGTGTTAGCATAACTTTCTGTCTTCATTTCTGAAGACTCTGTTTTGTTTACTATTTAATTTACTAAATTTATCAACATGGCATTTTTATAATAAAATAAAGTTTTATATATACTTACCAAGTAATTGCATTGCTACAGTTTCTATTAACCGGCAGTTAAAAATTTTGAAATTCGCGGGTCACGCTATTTTGTTTGGCTGGTGACTAACCCCACCCACTTTTGAAGTGAGAGGAACAACGCAAAAAGCATTCCAAATTTATTTTGTGCCATAATGTTCATGTGAGGAGGGGCTCTGATCATGCCAATTACTTGGTAGTATATAGAAAACTTTATTTTATCAAAAAAATGTCCTTTTTATATAAGTAACTTACCAAGTAATTACACTGCTGATTCCCACATTGACAGGGGGTGGGACGCATGAACAAATCTACCCCAAAACATTACTAATGGTAATGAATTTGAGAATAGAAAGTTACTTCAGCATTAAAAAATGCCTGCTGTTTCCTTACCTGATAAGAGAGAACTGCTGCCGCAGGAAGAATACGGCCTCCTGTTGGCGCTCTTCTTATGCGTATAGTGGCACGGCGGTAGCAGGAGAAGCTCACCTACTATTAGCGGGTACCTTGGCAAGGATGATTCAATTGCTGACAAAGGTTAATAATGTTATTCTGCAGGTGCAGTACAGAAAAAACGACAGCGAAATAAACGTCACCCTAATACCATAAAAGTTAAAAACACTGCCCAACTACGAGGACTGGAGGGCGCTTCAGTACGTGTACCCCCTGGCTCCCTTAAAAACTCAACCATCTCAAATCAAGACGAAGAAAGGAAGGAAGGATTGCTCCCTACACTTCTTCCCCCAACACCAAACCAGCCACCAAAAATGGACCCAAAGTATACTGCAGTTATCATAAACTGTTTCAATTTCCTTCAAATAATGTGTTGCAAAGACTGACTTACATTTCCAAAAAGTCACTTGCAATATCGAGGAGAGAGACAAATTACGCTTGAATGCCAACGAAGTGGCTACAGCCCTAATTTCTTGAGCTCTCACTTTACACAACAGAAAAACTCATCTTCAACAAGAAATGAGCTTCTGAGACAGATCTCTAAGGAAAGATTTATGAGTTATTCTTTGAAAGTGGCCAAGGATTCTTAACAGAACACCATAAGGCATTTGAAGGACCACGAATCTTCTTTGTTATGTGAAGATAAAACCTTATAGCTCTAACAAGACACAATACTCTCTCTTCCTCATCTGGGCCTACAATCTCAGACAAGCTTTTAATTGCAAAGGAACGAGGCCATGGATTGGAACCGGGCTCGTTCTTGGCTAGAAATTCTAAAGAGAAGGAACAGACAGCATTCTCTTGGGAAAAACCCACTCTTTTTGTCTTTGTGTGGACCTCACTGATTCGTTTTGCATAGGCTCAAATCGGTGACCAGACAACCATTTAAGGACCACATCCAAGTTCCATGGCACTACTGCTACCTCTTTCTGCCTTGTAGTGTCAAACAATCTAATTAGATCAGAAAAATCCTGATTAGAGGAATGGTCCACTCCCTTGTGTCTGAAGACAGAGCTTAACATGGCCCTATAACCCTTGATCATCAAGGATGACAGGTTCCTGTTGGTCTTAAGATATAGTAGAAAGTCTGCTATTTCGGCTATAGATGTCTGACAAGACAACACTCTGCGCTTCCTGCACCATTCTCTGAAAATTGTCCACTTAGCCTGATATACTCTATCAGAGGACTGTCGCCTACATTTGGCAATAGCTTGCGAAGCCGATCTTGAAAACCCCTTCTTTCTAAGAAGTTTCCTGACGGTTTGTATCCTGTCAAGGCCAGAGTAGACAATCCCTGATGAAAATGCCAGAAGTGGGGTTGTTTCAGCAGATGAGGTTTTTGAGGTAGCAACCTTGGAAAGTCTGCGAGGAGGTTGAGAAGATCCAGGAACCATTCCTTCGTTGGCCAAAAGTGGGCCACTAGGATCATTGACAGATTTTGGTGAGTTTGGAATTTGTTGATCACGTATCTTACCATGCTGAAGGGGGTAAATGCATAAAGGTGACTGACCAGTCCTGAAGCATAGCATCGGTTGCCCACGCTAAAGGACCCGGAACTGGCGAGCAAAACAGAGGGAGACGATGGTTTCTGGAAGTCGTGAACAGGTCTATGACCGGATTCCCCCACAACTTCCAAAGATCCGAACAAACATGAGGATCCAGAGTCCACTCCATGGGTAGCACCTGTCTTCGGCAACTTAGCTCGTCTGCCAGAACGTTGAGCTTCCCCTGAATGAAGCAAATAAGAAGCTTGACTTGAAATTGCTCCGTCCAAAGCAGAAGATCCCTTGCTATCTCGTCAAGGGAGAAAGAGTGCCCCCCCGCCCCCTTGGTTTTTTGATATACGCCAGGGCAGTCGATTGTTGGAGTGCACTGTGATTGTCTTGTTGTACATTTCTTCTTTGAAAATTTTAACCTCAGAGAACTGCCTTCAACTCCTTGACATTTATTGCCAATTTCTTTGTTCTGGAGACCAGGTCCCTGAAATTTCCTTGTTTCCCAAGAGAGGCTCCAACCTAGGTTTGATGCATCTGAGAAAAAGTAGGTAGTCAACAGGTTGAGAAAAAGTCTAGGTTGGTTCAAAGGAGAGATTTCCCATTGCAACAACCTTCCTTCTAAGCACCATCAATGCAGATCCTCATTTATCTCTGGAGTTACTCATAACGCGTAAAGGGTCTGGGTATTTTTTCCTGTTCCAACTGATTCTTAAGAATTGGAGCAGTCTCATATGAAGTTTGCTCAGGAGTACGAATAGTTCTATGGATGACAACGTCCTGAGAAGACTCATCCATCTGTTGGCAGAGCATTGGTCCAGAAGAAGAAATCTGTGCACTATCTTAAGGCAAGACTGTATTCTCTTTGGTGAGGGAAAAAACCTGAAAACTCTGAGTCTATTATCCCCCTCAATAAAGAATCTGTTGCGATGGAATCAACTGAGACTTCTGAATGCTGATCAATCCCAGCTCCTGGGCTAGGAGAAGAGTCTTTTGAAGGTCCTCCAAACATTTTTCTTTCGATTGGGCCCAAAGTAGCCAATCATCCAAGTAAAGGGGGATTTTGATTCCCATCAGATGGAGCCATTTTGCTAAGAGAGCGAGCACTCTGGTAAATACTTGAGGCGCCATTGATAACCCGAAACATAGAGCGCAGAACTGGAACACTTTGTTCCCAAACACAAACTCAGAAACTTCCTCGATTCCCGATGTATTGGGATGTGGAAGTATGCATCCTGCATTTACAGTACATAGATGTCATCCAGTCTCCCTGGCGAATTGATGACATGACAGCTTGATCTGTCTCCATCTTGAACTTTGTCTTCTGAACGAAGGCATTCAATGCACTGACATCCAGGACGGGCCTCCAGCCCCCTGAGGCTTTTGGGCACCACAAAAAGACGATTGCAGAACCCTGGGGAGCCCACATTCTCTACTAATTCTATTGCCCCCTTCTAGAAGGGGATGACACTTAGTTTGAGAGGCCCAAAGAGCTGATTAAAGCCTCCTAGTATGCTGGCAAGGTTATTGAGAACGTGGCTTAAAGGTGGTTTCTTTGAAGGGGATACAGCTTATTGCCTTCCTCAGAACGTTGAAATGAATTTCCACCAGAAATAAATTCCTCTAACTCTTCATCAGCCCCAAGAGAAGGAACTCTGGCCCATACAGACAGTTCAGAGGTCGAAATTCCAACAAAGGGCTGAGGCAGAATGGGATGAGATCCTTCTGAAGGGCCAAGACTTTACAAAGACTGCTGTATGGAGCACGCTGACAATGTTATTGGAGAGTTTTTATAGAGTGACTTTTTTTTGAAAGGGATAGAATAGCTTCCCTCAAAATTGCAATGATTTCCCCTATATCTCCACTTCTCCCAGAAGAAACGATCAGCAACACAGAGGAAAATATTATCAGGCAGAAATGATCTCTTGAATCTGGAGACGAATCTGCTGGAAGACCAGGATCTAGAAAAAAATTTTGTCTTCTGCCATAAATCGAAGTATTATGCTAGAGACTGTCCTGGAGGTATGCAAATGAAGGTACATGATTGAGGATGCCTAGAATGAAAAGATGATCTAGCATACAATTGCATTTTTTACCATTTCGGTCGAGTCAGTTGACTGAAGGTTGAATTTTCACTTATTGCATGGTTTAAAAATGCTAAAAATATTTCAAAAACTAATAAATAGACTACTAATCATGATCCCAAATTTTTTGTTAATTTTAAATGAAATTACGTTACATTTTAATTTATAACACTTTAGTAACATTACCTAAAATGGAAATTATGACAAGGTGACAAAAGAAATTCTGAGATTTTCAGCAGAGTTCCCTCTTGAGAGGTAAGGAAAAGTTTTTTTAGATGTCTTCCCACCTCTTTAAATAAATATTGTTCTAGAGACTTTCTCTTTGTTTTCAAATGCTTTTCATGAACAAATGATTAAATGTTAGTTATTAAATGTAAGAGTTTTAGCTTACAATTGCATTTTTCGACCATTTACAGTTTGAGTCAGATAAAATTAGAAATGATAAGTAGGTAAAAATTGTGGCACTAACATCGAGATTTAGAGAAAAGAGAGAGAGAAAGAGATAAAAGAGACAACCATGAGTTATTTTTTGTTGTATTCTTAGAGTGACATTATTTATCAATTTTCGTGTATAAGACTTGAGTAGAGACTTAGAGAGAAAAGAGAGAGAGAGAGAGATGTTGTCCTTTGAAAGGTGACTAAAGAATTTTGAGATTTTGGAGACAGAGCTAGTGCACGAGAGGGAAGGAAAAGTTATTTTAAGTCAGAAGTTATTCACCATAATATCAAAATATTGTGCTAGAAACTTAACTTTTAAATGAAATTAAAGGTAAATGATTGAATATCATTTAAATGTTAGATTTTTTACTCCCTTAAAAAAGAAATAAATGGTTATATTAAGAATATAGGAGTATATGGAAGATTAGTATACTATTTCTCTCTCCTCCCATTCCACCCATCTATTTTTAGAAGTCTTCTCAACCTCATTTCTTAAAAAACTTTATTCTGTCTCATTCTCTTTTGTTCTGAAATGCTCTAGTCTGTATGTTTTATAACAGCTAATTTACAGTTGTAAACGGTACAGGTAAACTAGATCAATTTATAGTATTATCTATTGCACAGTTGGGGACATACAGAGAAACAGTAAATATGTAGGCTGAGCTAGAGAGAGAGAGAGAGAGAGAGAGAGAGAGAGAGAGAGAGAGAGAGAGAGAGAGAGAATTACAAGAAACATTTGACCTCTGATCAGCAACACTCCCCCTTCTTGTCATGTCAAATGACATGTCTGATAGCTTTTGCTTTCGACTTTCTTACAAAAGATGAGGGGAAGAATTTGTTTGTTTAAAATAATACGAATATGATATTTTAATGATAAAATAAGGTTTGTTCATACTTACCTGGCAGATATATATATAGCTGTATTCTCCGAAGGTCCGGTTAGAATTTCAAATTTCATGAACACGCAGTGGCCGGTCAGGTGGTTAGTACCCATTCCGCCGCTTGGGAGGTATCGCATCAGAACCATTCCATTTTCCATTCAGATTTTCATATGCCGTTGTCTCCTGAGGGGAGGTGGTGGGCACTACGAATATATATATCTGCCAGGTAAGTATGAACAAACCTTATTTTATCATTAAAATATCATTTTGTTCATGAAACTTTACCAAGTAGATTATATATAGCTGAATCGCACATTGGAGGGTGGGGCAGAGACAGCATAGGATTGAGAAACAAACAATGTAGATGATTACACATCTTGGTTCCTTTACCTTTAGCATAGCTGACTTGTTGATTACTGTCACCCAAGAGCGTCTGCTTTACTGGAGTTTCCAACGAGGTAGAGACTTATATGGTTGGAGAGTTCCAGAAGATCTGTCAACTACTTGACCACTATGTGCCCAGATCGTAGCCCTCAAGAAGGAAGCAAAGAGACAAAAATAACCACCTGACCTACCAAACATCGTGACTAGTTAAAATGAAAGCAAGACTATCAGTCTACCCACAACCATAAAAAACACATCCAAAAAATTTTAAAACTATTCCTAACCATACATTAAAGGATAGGATGGGTACTGCCTACTCTTGAAGATGAATCACGGTGAACGATAAAAGGTCCCAATGAACAGCAAGACTGCATACACTGTTCAAACGCACCACGGTTAGGTAATGAGCAGAGAACACAGAATGACGTCTCCAAAAGGTTGGCACAAACAATGAGTTCGCCACGGGCAATTTGAAAGGGAAGACGTTGCAACACTTATACCTCATTGCTTAACTTTCAAAAGTTGAAGTCACTGTCTCCTGAGTTCTTGTTCTTGAATGGTGGACCTCAAGAAGAAAGCAAACTTATTGATCATAAAATTCCCACCGAGCACCATAACCTATGAAAACCTCTCGACTCTTTATTCTTGTTCAAGTAGAATTTAGAGCGAACAGGGCAAAGCTTGTCGCAGTTTGTCTGGTTCCTGATTGAAAATACCACGCCAAACCTTTCAATAAAAAGGACTATGCCAGGGTGAGACGGGTTCTCATTCTTGGCAAGAAAAATGACAGTTGGAGAGAACACACTGCATCGTCTCCTTTAAAACCAACTGACTTAGATATCGCATGAATCTCACTGATTTCTTTGCAGTAGGGAAGAGCCACTAAAAAATAAAAGTCTTTGTTAAGTGGGTCAAAGAAGCAGCATGAGTCCTGAGTTCTTGTCTTTGCATCAGGAACTTAAGAATGATGAACCAATTATCAGATGGAAAAAACTGAGGCACCTTAACATATATGAAAATAATGAGGTCATGGAGGTCCGATTGTTGGTGATATCTAAAGGACGTTTGAAAGACTGACAAATATTATATCATGGTAGATGACTGCCAAGCAGAAAGTCATAATAAAAAGAAGGGAACAAACGCAATCATGGTTAGCATGGCAGAGGAAAATGTCGCCTCCAAATACAAACACCTGGAGTTCGACGGGCAATTTGGCTGGGAAGACGATATCCACTTATACTCACTTGCTGGTCCGCCAGGTTAAAGTAGTCTGAACGCAGCCCACCAGAGTCCTGAGTTCTTGTCTCGCTGGTTCGGCTGTCTGAGTAGATCTAGAAGAATTATCAATTAAAACCCTTGGTAAAGTCTACCAGAAAAATATTATTACCCGAAACCAATTGGATATTAAAGGACGATCAGAGTCATCCATTGATTCTTGAAAATGAATCACGGTGATGTGATAAAAAAGTCTTGAAGGATGGGAAATGACAAACGTCCAGACCAGACCAGTCCCATGGAGAGGGGTGAATAGATTCCAACACAAAACACCTGAATCCAGGACAGGAGAGCATATGGGAAGACGATATCCTGTTGTTACTTTTGACTTGCAAACAGGTGGGTTAAGGGACGCATCCACTGTAGTCCTGAGTTCTTGCACTTTCCTGGTTCAGAGTCCACTGAGATGATGAAGTTTATTATCAATTAAAAGCAGGTCCTTCTCAACATATATGAAAAAATATATTATTTCCAGGTAGAGCGAATTGATATTAAAGGACGTTTCCTGGAAGCTTACTGATTGAATATGAATCACGGTGATCGCAAAAAGTCATAATATGGCTGGAATGACAAACGACTGTTTTTAGCATGGCAGAGGTGGGTGATTGTCGTCTCAAATACAAACACCTGAGTTCGATCTTGGAAGATTTGTAAATGGGAAGAAAATATCCACTTATACCTCACTTGCTGGCCAGGTTGCCACCTGTTCCTCCAGATGCCTGAGACACTTTCTCTTCGCTGGTTCAAGCCCACTTAGACACTGAACTTATTATCAATTAGAACATTTCCCTTCGGTAACATATATGAAAATATATTATTTCTGAAAGCCGATTGGATCCAAAGGACGTTTGAGAGCTTCACTGATTGAATATGAATCACGGTGATGTGATAAAAGAAGTCAGATTTTCCTTGTCTTCCCAAGTTGTCTTGCAGGAAGAACTGAAGAGGTGGTGAGATGTCGTCTCCAAATAAAACACCTGAGTTCAGACGGGTGATTTGATATGGGAAGACAGACTATCCACTTATACCTCTCTTTTTGCTGGAAGGCCAGGGGTTAAAATGCGTCCACACAGTCCTGAGTTCTTGTCTTTGCTGGTTCGAGCCCACAAGACGACGAACTCCATATCAATTGAAAAATTACACTTCAGTAACACATATGAAAATATATTATTTCCGAGTTGACCAGCAAACTGGATATTAAAGGACGTTTGTAGCTTGAAGATTGAATATGAATCATGGTGATGTGATAAACAAATCATATATATACCATATATATATATATATATATATATATGCCAGATGCAGCCATATACATTCCGCATGATATATGATAAATATATGGGAGCTATGTAAGCCAGCAAAGAGCCTCTGAATTGATACACCTTTCGTTCAAGGCGTTTTTGGATATGCTTCCTTGACTGAGGATATCCGAAGGGAAGAAATTGAAGAGCCTCTGATGGCCGAGGGATACAGGAATCCAAACTTTGAGGTCTTAAGGCACAAGACAGACGTTGCTGACGTTTCCATCTTGGAAAGCTTCTTTAGTTACAAGTGATATCCAGGCTGAAGAATTAGCAAGTTAAGAGGGCATTGTGGGTACTTAGGAATTACATATGTGTCTGTAGAAGTGACCAGAGATTCAGGTTATATATATTATATTATATCTCTTATATAGCATTTGTTATATAGGTATATATATCTCTTATTTCCTATATATATATATACGGAGATATATCCATAGGGCGCCGGCTTAATAGGGAGAAATATAAGGATCTTGTATATATATCTAAAATAAAGGGGACCAACTATCTATCTCATATCCATATATATATATAAGAATATATATTGGCACCCATATATATGGAGGAGAATCACATCATATATATATACCTCTAGCAAGGGCTTTATATATATAGAGGTTATTTCATATATATATATATATATATATAGGATATATATATATATAGGGCTTCTTCATCTTGGGATATATATATATTTATATATATATATAGGATATATATATATATATATATACAGGTATATATATATTATATACATATATATATATATATATATATATATATAAAGATGATATATATACACACACATAAATATATAATATATATTTTTTTATTTTGGTACGAATACATAACTAAAAAGGAATGCAGGTGAACCTCTTTTTTTTGCAAAATAATATACAAAACACCAATAAATACAGATATATAAAACTTGTAATAAATATAAAATTAAATATAAAATCAATGCAGAATACTCACTCTCATAATCCTGACTCTTCGTTCTATTCTTGTTTTCTCCCTCCTCCATTGAAGAGTCTTGCATTTTTTTCTCTCGACATGAAAAGGTACAGGTGGAAAAGGGAGTCCGCGCCCTCTACTGCCCAGATGGGCTCTTCAGATGAGGTCCGTCTGAGCCCTCCAGTGTCCTCAGGTAGGCGCACTCCAATATATGAGGCAGTGGTATTTGCGGTCACACTCCTCGATCCTGCAAAAGCTACCTTGCAGGTCGACAGACGAACAGGGTGTCTCTTCTTCTGCCATTCATATGGCACACCACATGGACTTTCTGCTTACGCCCTTCTAGGGCTCCAGTGTGTGATCCTGCCTGCAGCCGACACACAGGGTCCACTACCCGACGGGTCATTGGAAGGTGAGGGAGGGCAGGGACAGGGACAGCAGGGGGGCGGCTTGCATCAACAAGGGCGGGCAGCATCATCATGGAGGCGGCAGCAGGGGTGGCGCAGCAGGGGTGGCGGCAGGCAGGGGCGGCATCAGCAGGGGCAGCATCATCGGAGGCAGATCTGCAGCTCTCCAACAGGGGCGGTGTTGGAAGGCAGGATTAAAGTTGGGATGAGCACGACTCGAGAAACTGTTGGCAACCTCCTAGCGACATCTACCCACAGGAGACCAGGGCATGGAGGGCCAACTGAAGGGGCATTTGAGGATCTGGAGCCCTGAGCAGGGGCTGTGTTGATCAAAGGCTGTCTCTGCCTCTTGCCAGATGTTGCCCTGCCGCGTGCTGGCAGCATGAACAACCTTCTTGAGGATCATGGGCACGCAGTCGGACCCCTTCCCACAGATGACCAACCGTCTGTCTCTCCCTCTTGCCCACTGCTGGCTAATCATCAACGTTCACACACTGCTTGAAGGGGGGCTTCATACAGTTCCTGGGCCAGGGCTACCGAGTTATAATAATTATCCATAAACAGGTGGTACCCCTGGTTACGGAAACGATCCACAAGACCGAAGACAGTGTCACGCAGTGAGGGGAAGACCCCAGAATACACAGAGAAGTCCACGACGTATCCAGTGTTGGATTCCGTAATAAAAATAACTTCACACCATATTTCTTTGGCTTCTTAGGAAGGAGCCACGAGAACCTGGCACTGTTCACGAATGTAGTCCAACACTGGGTGGACTAAGATGAGGCGGTCTGGGTTATTCCGGGGTATGGCCCTTCGGTTGAAGGCATTGAAATACCTGTCCAACGCCAGGAAACTATCACGGGGCATAATGCCGGGCACATTGGGCGTACTTAAAAAAATTCAGCCTCCAATATTGCCTGACGTCAGCAGCAGGCATCATTCCAAAGAAAATGTGCAGCCCCAAAAAATACGCCATGTCCGTGAGGCTGCAGCCCCGCCAGCGATACGACAACGTCGTCTGCAGTTCCTCACGGCAGTACCGAGCATAATCCACCGTCTCTGCAACGAGGTATTCCAGCAATTCCTGCGTAAGGAAGAGTTGAATGAACCCCAGTGCAGTGAGAGGCACAGGGACGGTCAGTCCAGGTGCTGCCGTGAATGGGTGCATGTTAGGTGGGGTGGGGTCCTCCAACCACCCCTCATCACTTTCGGACGAACGGCCTTCACCTAAGCTGCCACGACATTGCGACCTTCTACGGGCCCGTGCGCGGGCACAACTTCACACTCCCACCCTCCCCACTGGCCCATCTCCCTCACTTTCACCATCACTTTCTGTCTCGTCCCCACCAGCCACAATCGGTGCCTCCTCCTCCTCCTCCCTCAGACTCTCCCTCATAAGCACTGAAACCACTGAACTCCATTTCACTTTCATCATGCTCAAACATTCAGATATTAAAACTGTCATCACGGACATTGATGGGCAACACTAGATGACATCACTGCCATCAAAATGAGGACTTTCCACCTGCTCTCAATCGAGCTCCAACAAGTACTCATCAATGTCCTTTTGTTGAGGCCTCCCAAATGCTTCACGAATGCCCCTCAGGACATGGAGATGTTTCCTAGGGTCGTAAAAGGCACAGGATGTGGTCCAACCGTCCCTTTCGGCCACACGTGGCCGCACAACACGGCGTTGAAAAGCTGGGTCAAAATAATGCTTGGTCCCTCTCCAGCATCCAAATCTAAAACTCGCCTCACACACTCACTACCGACAGGCAATACGCGCCTTTCACAGGTCCTGACGACGTTGGGACATCCCTGCACACGTCCTATTTTTGTCACAAATACGCTAACACTCACACAAGTTCTGCAAAACATGAATGCGCCGAGAAATCGATCCAACGATGCGTCGCTGATGCTTTGTAGTGTGAAAGAAAGAAATTCCGCGGACACGGAGCAGCTGGGTCACGCTTGTAAACAAAACAACAGTGTGATCCGTGAACCCCAGCATCCTTAATCCAGTAATTTAAAATCTTTGCAAACTAGCCTAAAAGTATTTTTCCACAAATATTTAAAAAAACTTTTTGTAGTCGACGTATTTTATGTCCACTCGGCACCCAACAGACAGTTTTTGTCGATGTAAAATATGTCAGTCGGCGTTTAAGGGTTAATGGCTCTGGAGACAAATCTGCTGGATGAATGGGATCTAGACAGGGATCTTTGTCTGCTGCCATGAAAGGGCCGAGTCTCCAGTGGGAAGACTGTCCTGGAGGTATTAGTGGACATCTCCTTAGGACGCGTAGAGGATTGGGCAAGATCTTGCATATACTTCTTCCAAAGATCCGAAGAAATTTCCAGAACTGTAGCCTGCAGGAACAAGTGATGATGATCCAGCGAAAGCAGAAGGGCTGACTTCTGGGAGGGAGTCACTCCCCTAGAGGTGTAGGAACACCACAGTTTTCTCTTCTTTAGAACTCCCATTGTGTAAAGGGAAGCTAATTCCTGGGAACCATCCCTGATTTCTTTATCAATACACGAGAGGACACCCAGCAAGTCGGAGGCACTATCTTCAGGAATAGAAGAGCAGTCCTTAATCTTACGGGTAAGAGAGCCCACTGCCCAACTGAGAAAACACAACACTTCAAACACCTTAACAAGTTTTTAAGAAGGTGTGAGAGCTCCTTCGAACTGAACATGATCTTTGCTGAAGCAAAGGCAGATCTACGAGAGGAATTGATTAACCGGAGAAGTACCCCTGGGAGGAGGCAGAAACTCCCAGAGAAGGAGCTTCCCCTGTGGCATAAGAGAGCTGTCTTCTCTTAGACAATCTAGAAGGAGGGAAGCTGAAAATGGCTCTACCTTGTTCCCTCTTCTCTGCTAGCCATCCCTCAATAACACCAAAGGCTTTCTTGACAGAAGAAGAAAGCACTAACTTGGGTAGTCTCGAAGACTCGGAAGACTGTGACTCCCCCAGAAAAGTCGACGCGGGCGAAGAAAGAGCTGCAGGTGAAAAGCAATTTGGGAAGGTAGCAAGAAGATACCTTAGCAGCGATGCATAAGCTGAAGGATGAGCATCTTGAGCAAAAACTTCTTCCTCGTCCGAGGATACAGGAGACAAAGCCAAGTCCGTAGGTTGGGGGGTTGATGGAGCCTTCTTCAGCAGGTCAAAATACTGTCGAGCTTGCTCTGAATCGGGTCTACCACAGAGGGCTCTTGCTTGCTAGAAGAGGGTAAAGCCTGAGGCGTGGAAGTTCGAGACACAGAAGAATGCCCAACTGCTTGGGGAACAATAACAGCCAAAGGAGTCAAAGCATCGGCGGCATAAGCACAGTGGCGCTCTGGCGCCAACAGAAGATCGGGTGCCACTGGGCGCTTCATCTTAGTTGGCGATCCATGAATCAAAGAGTGGATGGGAGAAGACGGGGGCTTGGGTGCTCTGTGATGCTCTAGAGAAGATGGGCGCTCTGACACAGCAGCACGAGAAGGAGCCAATGAGTGCCGAGATGATTTCGGGTGCTCGGAAGAAACCAGGCGTTTGGCAATCAAGGGAGCTTCCAACACTGCAGGGCGCTTGGGAGCCAGAGGAGTCTCTGGTGCAAGAGGACGCTCAGAAGAAGACGTCTCAGACGAAGAACTTTTACGAGAACCAGGATACTTGGAAGCCGCTCTCTGACTCTCTACCAAGGGAGGTACAGAAGGAAAACGTTCCAGACTGTCCCAATGACTGCAAGACAGGAGAGCACTGCAACCAGGTTTCTTGAATTTCTTACACGGTACTGGAGGAGAATGAGGCACATCACCCGCATGCCTTTTCAAAGGGCATTATTCATCCACAAAACACCATTGGCATTTTGGAGAAGAATCATCTGAGCTAGATGAAAGATGATGCACGTCCAGGGATAAGCCTTCCCAACGGCGTTTGGCTGCAACCTGGGATTCAACAACAGGTTCAACCAAGAGGGCGACTATCCGTGGGCAGACCCCACCAACCTCCCTTAGGCTACCAGTTTGATTCCTCCCAGGTTTAGGGGAGTATGACATTGACCTTTGCCTAGGAGAATCAGTGGGACAGGCAGCCACACAGGCAGCCGACATCCTCCAAGCAACAGGGCATCATGAGGACATTAACCGAAGAGCCTAATTGCGCAATAGATTCAACAATCAATTCGAACATTTTACCAATTTTATACTCAAAGCTGGCAACAGTATTGGGTTCGGAAGTGAGATAGCCGGGTAAAGGAGCAGGCCGCATAGCAGGAGAACTGGATACAGGATCAACAGAAATAATAGGAACGTCAAACTTGATGTTAGCATTATCAATATCATGATCAGCAGGAGATCCCTGACTAGCTAAAGACTCACTAATCCATCTGGCTGTTGCTTTTCTCTTTTTATCTCTAGCCAGTTTGTTTAAATATCTTAACGTCTTCCACTTCTTACTGTCCCAGTCTACACATTCATTACATCGTAAGTCTTCTGAACAAATTTGTCCCCTACAATCCGTGCAGATAGAATGTGAATCGTAAGACTCCTTATTCAAATGTGTACTGCAGCCTTTGCTGCAATACCTAAAGCTAGTCAAACTTAAGTCTGACATTTGGAAAAAACAAGTCAACTACAGTCACAATCAGTAAATAAGGAAAGTTGTTATAAAGAAAATCACAATAAAGGTAAAAAAAAAAACAGTCTAACTCTATCTAATAATGCCGAAAGGCTATCAAAGCAAGAATACTTCACCAAATACGATGAGAAATCAACAGGAAAGACGAATTCCAAAATCAGAGCTGCTGCTAAAAGCTGGTGTACACCCATTAGCCGGCAGAAACAAATTGAATACTTTTGCTAGTTGTTCCTCTCTTACCCCGGAAGTGGGCAGGGTTAGTCACCTAACCAAACAAAATTGTGAGACCCGCAAATTTAAAAATTTTTAGCTGCCGGTTAATGGAAACTATAGCAATGTAATTACGGTATTTGGTAAGCTACTTATATAAAATCAACATTTATAGTAGAAAAGCAACTGGACTTTTACTGCTGTGCACAGTTTGTTCTCAGCACCATATATACCATATCTGTTGAGGACTGAGAATGAAATAATGTTATGATCACCGTATCCCTCTGAACTTCATTTTACACTTTTTATCAAGATAATAAAATTATTATCTCCAGATAACGTAGGACCTTATTCTGTCCTACTTTTTGGTATGCAGCTCTTCACATTGCTCTGCCCTCCCAGTCTTATATTCTATGTTATTTTAAGAGGCAAGTGTTACATTCCCTTTAAAGAGAAGTCTATTTATACAAATGATTTATGTCTGTGCTATAAGCAAAAGAGATCTGCCTTGTGTTTTTTTATTCAGTATTTTATACAAGCTCTTGCACAAAATATCTTTATATATAAAGTTAAAACTCAGTGGCTTTGTTACACTTGTCGGTGTTAGAGTGATGGTTTGTTGTTGCTGGAAAATTGTGTGAGCTCAATACAGAAAGTATGCAAAAAAGACATTCAGCTGTTACCTTGAGTCTGACTACCATTTCTGCCACTTCTTCTGCCAAGCGATGAATAGTAATCCTCCGCACTTCCTCCACATATTCCATTAACTTAAAGAGCTGCTCTGTGGAGACTGGGGTCTCTTGGATCCTTGTGTGAATGGTTTCAAACTGGGTGTTTAACCTAACAGAGAAAAGTCTATCAAATATCACAGGTATCGACTAAAATATGTCAAACCTCAAAAGGTACTTGGAGCACTTTAATATTTTGCCTATGATACAATTTAAGCAAAACACACCAAGTTATTAAGTATTCTCGATATTCAAGAAGTGCAGTACTAAGAGTTGCTTGAGCTCTAAACAATGCTTGTAACACAGCATGTAGACTGCTCAAAGAATCATTCACAAGCCGTACTTTTTGACACTCCTAATTCATAAAAAATTAAGAAATTTATTCATGACATCCCCAAGATCCTCACTTAAAGTCATGCCACTAGATTGCAGTAAATTGCACTGAATACGAGCCAAACTATTCAAAACACTAAAAATTACAATAACCTTTTGGTTAATTTAACACAAATGCAGGAAGAGAAAACCAACCCTTGAACTGTGTCCCTGTGTTGAACGATGAGCTGATTCCTTACAACAGACACAAACATTCCAGAAACAGACAAGAGAGACTGACGAAGAAATTTATATTCCAGTCTGAAATGAACATGGAAAGTAACACTTTACATGTGATTTAACATTTTTTAAAATTCATTTGAACAAACTCACTTACAACATTCAAAAAATATGATCAATTACTTAAAAAAACATAAAACTTTTCAACTTATTTAAAGTTTTCTGCTTAAAATGAGAAAATCTTACCTGAAGACATGTAATGTACCTGATGTGGGAACGTGACTGGCCTGTTCAACATACTTTGAATAATGGTTAATTTTCCTGCATATTCATGTAACTCTGCATCTTGACTAAGAAAGTCATTGACCTCCTGTTTGACTTCACCAGACAAGACGGATGACCATTCTGACACTAAAAAAGATTAGCTCTTTAAATAATGCACCAAAACAGTCCAGTCTGTTAAATCTATTTTGTTATATGAAGGTGAATTGTTGTACTGATTGTTCTGAATATAACATTTTTCAAGTAATTTGTATTTTTCTTAAGTATGTATGAGTACTCCTCTGCGCAAACTGGAAACAAAGTTAACTAGTGGTAAGGGAATCCCCTACTCACCTGCCCTCAACAAGCACTTTAGCATCAGGGGCTAAGTGGGGTGGTTGATGTGGGAATATGATGAAAGGTTGTTTTGTATACCTATAAAAATACAAATTACTTTTAAAATTTATTTGTTCCTAAGGAAATACAAACCATAACCTATTATGAACGAGACTCATTATTTTGGGAGGCAATCTATCAACTGACTGGTAAGTTGAATCTCCACTTGGAAACTATCGTTCCCAGTAAAAACAGTCAGCAAGGAAGTGATGACCTCTGTAACCTCCTATTCAGTATGGCACAGGGATGACAGAGCAATAGGGCCCTGAGCCTAAGGGAGAAAAGTCTTGGATATTACTTGGAAAAAGGAAACTCTCGGAGAACTAACTGATCCTAAAAGGGGTGACAAGTCAGACATTGGCTCTATCTGATCAAAACTACTATGGGTTAGATTATGGCTCTACCCTGCCCTCTTGAAGAGTGTTGCATATCAACAGCTGAAACTCTAAGACTGGGTGATCAATTAAGCTACTTAATTGATCATCCAGTCTTAGAGTTGCACCTGTAATTTTCCAAGAGCCAGCACATATTTGGTCTGAGCTGCTACCTTACCCAGGCCGGAAAAAGGAAGAAAAAAATAAAACCAGCCACTCTACTATTTATCCCAGATTCACACTCACCAAGCATTTGTTCAAGATGTATTTTCTGTCCAAAAAGAGCTTGGATGACTACACAATCTGTTGAACAGCTGCCAAAGGTCCCAAGGAGAAGGTGTCCAGGGTCTTGTAAAGTAGACTGCTGCAAAGGTAGTCTGACATTCCCAGACCCCTGCCTTCACTACTTGTGAAACTAAAAACTTCTTCCAAAATTCCAAGGGCTGTCCTACACCCTTGACTTCATCACCCAGGATATGACTGTCACCCTTTCTAGAAGGATCATAAGCTCATTTGATTTTTGCTTAAGCTAAAAAGAAAGGTGTTCCTAGACATTTCTTTAGCTTGCTAGTACAGTATTAACAAAAAATTGCTAACTCTGGCCGAAGAGTTCAGGTCCTCCCTAAATAATATGGCTTGCACTGGGCATATAGGCATCTAGTACAGTTCATACTAACAAAGTCCCAGAGGGAGTGAATCAAGAAGCTCTGGTATCTCTCAACAGATATTACAGGTTCTGAGTTTTCATGATAAATTCAGGGATGAACAAGAATGAGAGATTTCTAACACCCTGAGTACCAGGCCACGTTGTTTAACATGCCAACTTGCTTCATCAAGGCTTAGGCTAGCAAGAAGACAATCTTGAGTATTAGCTCTAGGTTTGAGGCATCCCCCAGGTCTCATAGATGTTTGAATTAGGTTGTGTAGATCGAGAGTCACACCCCACTAAGGAGGATGAAGCTCCTGAAGAGGACAAGACTATTCAAAAGCTCATCATCAGCATGCATAATTCTACTGAAGGAAAGATATCCATACCCTTCAATCCGGAGACTTGACACTGAGAGGAACTAGTCTTGACAAAGGTAGGTGAGGAAGTTTGCAATCCACTAAGAAGAAACTGCAACTGGAGAGTCACCCCTCATACAACAGATTAGAAAACCATTCAGCATGGGGCCAACAAGGCACCACCAGGGTCTTCCTAATCCCAGGTGTGATCAACACTCAACTGATCACATGGAAGATCAGACTGAATGGCATTAAGGCATACACATCCAGACTGTTCCCAAGTTCGAGTATACTCTGCCAAAACTTGTCTCAAAATGAGAGAGGATACCACATCCCATCTCCTGAAGGCAAAATTCACCCACAAGTTGGCAATCTGGTGTGATAGGAATGTCAGTGCCTTTCCAACAGACACCAGCAAGCTCCTAAACTTTGCTTGCTCCTTCTCAGATGAGACTGGTGGTAGTGAAGTCAGCAAGCATGTTCAACCACAAATCAAGCCATGGTGCTGTCTGGAAGATGGTCATGGCAACAGACTCCATGGTTCCTGATTCCATTGCAGAGAAGGTCAAGCCCTCATAATAGAGTCTCTCCATGGGTTCTTTGTCTGTCCTTAGACTGATGAGTCCAACTGTAGAAGACTTGTCTCTGCATTCTACAAAAGGTAAAACTTTCAGCGACATAAATGGCATGGGAAGGAGCTTGCTGATCTCCTGGACAGAATAGAAATCTCTAATATAGAGATCAGACCATTTGCCTAGCCTGAAACACCACAAGTTAGCTTAGACAACAGCAACCTGAACAACAGTCTTGCTTCAGGAGCACACCTGAGGGTCAGCTCAGTTGCCAAGTTCAGGTTCAGGCGGGGCATGTGGCAGCCTCCCCAAGATTGGGACACTCAAATAAGAAGGCAATAATCTCTCAAAAGTGCTAACCCAATCGCTCTAGTGCATGCTCATGGGTGCAGGGCACAAAATCAGTTCTACAGGTATTAGTCAATGTACCCTGGACCTAGAATAACTTGCACGGAAGGGGGTCCTGATACAGCCACTGTCCCATGAAGTCTTCTATGTTAGTTGAAGGTCAAACTAGTAAAGCCACAGGAGAATGGGCACAAGTGCAGCTGTGCATACGCACCTCCAGGGCACATGACAAACCACATGCAGACCAGGGTGCTGCACGATCTAGTGCATGCAGACCATCCCAGCACCTGCGGGTGCCATAAACAGTGCTTGAACTCCCTGTCTGCACAAGCACTGTCTGGGGACCATGCCCACACCAAGAGAGGGTAGTGCTGACTCTACCAAGCAAGAAACAATTTCAAATTAGTAAAACAGCATGATAGTAACAAGATGGCAGCCAAAGAATAATGACAGCAAACGAGTGGGGGATTCTCCTAAAGCAATAGTTTCTATTTCCATAGGAACAAATTGTGCTGCTTAAAAAGACGACATTTTTATAATAAAATAATGTTTTAAGTATACTTACCCAGTAGTTACATTGCTATTGTTTCAAAACGAACGGCAGCTAGAATTCAAAATTTGCGCCAGCAAAAACAAAAAACAATATGGTGGCTAAGAGATAGCCCCTCTACCCACTGGTGGAGGAGTGAGGAACTACCTTAACACAAAACTTCAGTCGTTTATGCCCTACATCCATGAGAGGGGAGGAGGGAGGGCTTTGATCATGTAACTACTGGGTAAGTATATTTAAAACTTTACTTTATTATGAAAATGTCATTTTTAAGTATGTAACTTACCCAGTGGTTACATTGGTGATTCCCACACTAAAGGAGGCGGGACCATGAATACTGTAAATAGAACTATAAGTTTGTGTTAACCTTCTTTTATTGGGTAAAAGAAAAGTTGTAAGTTCCTTACCTGTTAAGTGAGTGACCCATAATGATTCTGCCTCTTAAATATGGAGTTCTTAACTGCTAGACTTGGCGATGGAGCCATGGGATGTCTATAGCAAGTATATTATCCTTGTGACCTAGAAGGGTTTATAGGACACTGAGGATGACCAAACAAATATCCCTGCTCAAGGCACAGTACCAACCAAAAAACATAAAACCATTCGATGGGTATCACCACTAGCCTACATCAAAATTAAACCCCTTAAAAAACTAATGATTGAGAGGTACTCCTAAACGCACAGCACAATGTACCCCCAGACTTCCCAGCAAACTAGAAAACCTGCATCAAGGAGAAGGGGACACTAAGGAAGGATGAACTTCCTTATCACCTTCACCCAATACCATGCCAGCCACTACGATAGGGCCTAGGGTACTGCAATTATCGTATGTTGTCTCCATATCTTGAGATAATGCGAGGCGAACACTGACCTACTCCTCCAAAAGGTCGCTTGTACAATAAAAGAAAGAGACAAATTGTGTCTGAAGGCCAGAGAGGTCGCAACTGCTCATACTTCATGCATTTTAACTTTCAAAACACTGCACTCCACATCATCCAAATTGTCATGAGCCTCCACTATTACACTCCGAATAAAGAAAGCCAACGCATTTTTGAGAGGGGTCGAGAAGGATTCTTAACAGAGCACCAGCATCCAGTCGAAACAACTACTTTTGCGCCTCCACATCAAGAGAAATCCTCTTACTCTTCTTAGCAGAAGTTAATCAGTGCCTTGGAGCCAACTCCAGTGCTCCCTCACCATCTCGGGAAGGCAGAAAAACCTCCGGAGCCTCCCACCAACCACAACCAGGGGAAGGAGAAGCATGAACAAGCGTTCGCTTCTTAGGTACTGCCTCAGGCAAGACACTGCGAGACCTTTTAAGTGGGCGAGACTTGCCCGAAGAAGACCATTGGCGCCTGGGTGAAGACTCTCCCGAACTCGAAAGGTTCGCAAACTCCTCTCTGGAGACGCCTTTCCAATGGCGCTCCTTAGCAGTCTGGGAGTCGACATCAGATCCGCCTCAGGGGGCGACTACCTGGGAGCAGACCCCGCTCACCTCCCTTGGGCCTCCAGTATGCTTCCTCCCAGGGGATGGGGAGTCTAGCAAGGACCTATGCCTGGGAGCACGAGCGGGCCGAGTAGCCACCTCCTCCACTTCACAAACACTAACAGTCGTCACTTTATCCTCCAAGAATTTTACAGAGGATCCCAACTTCTCAACAGCTTGAAGCATTAACAAAAATTTCACGTTCATACGGGCTTCGAGGCTGGTCACAGCATCGGTTTCAGGTGAACGGAAACCAGGTGAAGGAACAGGCTGATTAACAGGAGGGGTGTTAATGGGAGAAAGGGAAAGTTCATGATCCTGATTATCTACTTCCTTAGAGGAAGCTCTAACTGCAGCTTTCTCCGCTTCCTATCAGAATCTAACTTTTTCATCCTACTTGAATAAATCTTCCACTTCCCTTCATCCCAATCTCTACATTCATCACATGTCAAATCCAGGTTACAGTCCTGACCTCTACAAGTGCGCAAACAGTAAGTGCATCATAAATCTCTTTAGATAACCTACTTTTGCACCATTTGCTGCAAACTCTAATTGCCCTACCTGAGCTCGAGTCCAACATACTGCAAGGCAAAGGAGGGTAGCTAAAATAACACAAACTAGAAATGATGTATCTGCTTGTCCTAACTGAATATTGAAGACAAAACACTAAGTACATCACCAAATTCCAATAACAGAATATTCTGAATTCTAGCAGTTGCTGTAAACAGGTGTGAACAGAACAAGCGGCAGAGACAACTGAAGTTTTGTGTTAAGGTAGTTCCTCAATCCTCACTCCTCCACCAGTGGGTAGAGGGGGTATCTCCTAGCCACCATATTGTTTTTTGTTTTTGCTGGAGCAAATTTTAAATTCTAGCTGCTGTTTGTTTTGAAACAGTAGCAATGTAATACTGGGTAAGTTACATACTTAAAATCAGTGATTTTCTTCAAAAGCCCTAGCAGAGATTCCAAGAAATTCAGAGCATATCAGTTACAATGTTCAATTAATTGTACACTAAAAGATTAGCATATGTAGTAAAGCACCTGCTGTTTATCTTTTGAAAACTGATTTCAATTTCTTATGCAAAATCGTTCATCCAGAGAATTATTTCCTGGTATTTTTTCATATTTTTGCCCAATACCACATAAGAATTTTCTAAGAACTCTATTAAATCTAAAAATTAAAACCTTACTTATCTGAGAGATAAATTCGGCAGCATCTTTGAATCGTTGAGCAATACTGTTAGACAGGGAGGTTCTGAAGCCCTCCCACTGGGGCTCAGAGAGAGTGACCACTAGGGTTTCCCGTTTTGGCTCAAGAGGTCTTAGCAACGGTGTTGCTTCACCCAATCCTTCTGAAGTACCATTTGCTGCAGCTTTTTGACGCCACTTTGGTATTTTTGGAGGCTGTGGTTCTTCCCAGGTACCCCGATACAACTGGACGCATTCATCCAACTTTAGCGTGAAAATGTAGAAAAAAATAATTTTTGACAGAAATACATGATTCCTTGGTTTTCATACTGTCTTTGAGGATATGACAATAAATAGCGTTTTTGGATTTTTTGAGGACATATTTCTTGTTACCTCCTTGAAAAGATCCATAAATGCTGAAAACAGTTCAGATTCATTGGGTTGCAAGGTAACTTTGTCATTTTCCAAAACCAAGTAAAGTTTCAGCCTAGGCCCCACCCAAGGTTCCTCCTCGCTGCCTAGCCATTTCAGGACAGACTCAACACTTCTTATAAGCACTTCCTGAAGCTGAAAAATAGTTGTAAAGGGAGGACAGTAGTTATAAATATATGCTATTTATTACATAGAATCTAAAGAGCATGCACATATCTCCATAAACATAATGTTACAGTAACTCACTGCAGATTTGGTGAAAATAAAAATACATCTACAAACAAGGATACCTACATTTTGTAAAAGAAAAGGGCATGCAAAACTGTTCTTAATTCATCATAAGGTTTTCTCACCTTTGATGCCAAAAGATTGTTAAAAGCATGCATAACAGCATGCCTTCGAGATGGAGAGAGGTTCGTTGCAATTGCTGCTTCTCTTATGGCTGAAACAGAGTCAGAGAACCAAGAGGAACGAAGGTGGGTTCTACCAGCTCTCGAAGCTGCACGCCATCTTGTGATCAGAACACTCAGCTCAACACCTTCTCCACTGCTAACCAGTCCACCTCTTTAATTATTGCTTAATTGTTAGAAAAATTACACTTTTATAATAAAATAGTTTTATATTTACAGTACTTACCAAGTAATTACATAGCTATTAGTTTCAGTTATCCGGCAGCCTAAAATTTTGACATTCGCAGGTTGTGCTCATTTGTTTTGGGGTAGGTGACATGCCCCACCCACTTTCAGGGGGAAAGAGAGGAACAGCTCAACAAAGAGCTCTATTTGTTTATGCCAGTACATCCATGTGAGGGGAGGAGGGAGGGCTCCGATCATGTAATTACTGGGTAAGTATATATAAAACTTTATTTTATTATAAAAATTTCATTTTTATATAAGTATTGTAACTTACCCAGTAATTACATTGCTGATTCCCACATTGAGAGGAGGTGGGAAGGCTTGGACATGTCTGCCCCAAAACATTATTAATGGTAATGAATTTGAGAACAGAAAAATTGTGAACACTGAATCAATGTTTGTTGTTCCTTACCTGATAAGAGAGCTGCTATAGGTAGATACTGCCTCTGGCTGGCACTCATCTTATCTTGTAGAGGCAAGGCAGTATAGCCTGAAGCACCTACTACTACAGTGGGTGCTTTGCAGCAATGGACCAATTCTGATGGCTAGCAAAGAATAAGGATATCTCTACCCAGGGCGTAGTACATATACAATAAGCCAGATTAAAAATACAGTCACCAAAAAACCACGAAAAACAATATTACAACACCAATACCCAACTGTTAAAAATAAAAGACTGGATGGTACTCCAAGTACACATTACTCCCAGGCTCCCCTATGACTCGACATCCACAGCAGCCAAGTAAAACGGACCCAGGGCACTGCACTGATCATACACTGTTTCTATATCCCTTAAGTAATGGGAAGTGAAAACCGATTTACATTTCCAAAAGGCTGATTGTAAAATATAAGCAAGGGAAAAATTTCGCTTAAATGCTAAAGAAGTAGTAACTGCCCAAATCTCATGAGCTTTTACCTTACATGAAGGAAAAGACTCCTCTCCAACCATGGAGTGGGCTTCTGATATGAGGTCCCTGAGCAAGAATGCCCAAGGCTGCTTGACATTCACGAATTGAATTTGTTCTGTGGAGGGAAAATTTAAGGGGCCTCACAGGACAGAGAGTTCTCTCTTCTTCAGCTGGACCTACAACTTCAGACAAGCTCTTAACAGTAAAAAACAAGGCCAAGGTTTCGATGGCTTTTCATTCTTAGCTAAGAAATTCAATGAAAAAGAACACACTGCATTTCCTTGTAAAAAGCCAATTCTTTTGTCAAAGGCATGAATTTCACTGGCCCTTTCTGCTGCTGCCAAAGCGACCAGAAAAAGTCTTCCTAGTAAGATCTCTTAAAGAGACAGAGTTCACAGGCTCAAAGCTGGATAGTCCTCTAAGAATAATGTCTAAGTTCAATGAGACTAATGGAACTTCCTTCAGCTTAACTGACTCGAAGGACTTAATTAGGTCCAACAAGTCCTGGTTGGAGGATAAGTCCATTCCTCTGTGGTGGAAGACAGTGCTTAGCATTGATCTGTACCCCTTAATGGTGGAGGTAGAGAGACCTCTAGAAGTTTGTTGGTACTGTATAGTGGAAAATCTGCTATTTCTGCTGTAGATGTTTTAGTAGAGGAGACATTATGTCTCCTACACCATGCCCTGAAGATGGTCCACTTCACCTGGTAGACTCTCTCAGACGATTGCCTTCTGCACCTAGCAACAGAATTGGCAGCTGCTTTTGAAAAGCCCTTCTTGAGCAATCGCTTAACAGTTTCTACCCTGTCAGGGCCTGAGTAGACAGGTTTCGATGAAACTGTCTGAAGTGCAGCTGTTTAACTAGTTGCTGCTTTTGAGGCAGCAGTCTTGGAAAGTCTGCCAGAAGTTCCAGCAGATCCAGGAACCATTCCTTTGCTGGCCAAAAGGGAGCTATCAGTATCATGGATGCATTTTGGTGGAACTGGAATTTGTTTAATACCTGCCTCACCATACTGAATGGACAAAAGGCATAAAGTTCTTTGTTCAACCAGTCCTGCAACATTGCATCAGTCACCCATGCTAGAGGGTCTGGGACTGGTGAACAGAAAAGAGGGAGCCGATGGTTCCTGGAGGATGCAAACAGATCTACCATAGGTTTCCCCCACAATTTCCAGAGATCCAGACAAACTATTGGTTCTAACGTCCACTCCATGGGGAGAACTTGTTTCTGGTGGCTTAATTCGTCTGCTAGAACATTGAGCTTCCCATGAATGAAGTGGGTCACTACTCTGATGTTGTTCTGGTCCAACCAGAGGAGAAGGTCCCTTGATGTCTCATACAGGGAGGAAGAGTGTGTCCCTCTCTGTTTCTTGATGTAAGACAGTGCAGTCGTGCTGTCCTAATGTACTGCCACTGTCCTGCTGTGTACTTCCAAACCAAAGAATTGAAGGCCCAGGTGTATAACCTTTAGCTCCTTCACATTTATGTGCCAAGATCTCTGTTCTTGGGACCACATTCCTCAGATCTCTTTGCTCCCCAGGAGAGCTCCCCAACCTCGATCTGATGAGTCTGAGAAGAACTCTACGTTGGGGTTCAGAGGAAGAGACTTCCCTTCTGTTAATCTTCTCTTGCAATTCCACCAGCGTAGCGATGAACTGCTCCATGAACAATAGAGTGCCCAGAAGGCTCATCCATCTGTTGACTGAGCAAGCAAGAGTCCAGTTCCAAAATCTCGCCTACTGTCTTCAGACATGCTTCCACTCTTTTCAGGAGTGGGGAAGCCAGAAATTTCTGAGAATTTATCCTCATTCCTAAATACTGAATCTCCTGAGAACGAGTCAGTTGCGACTTCTCCAGATTTGTGAGAAGGCCCAATTCCTGAGCCAGAAGAAGAGTTCTTGAAAGGTCCTCCACACACTGTTCTCTCGACTGAGAATGTAGCAGCCAGCAGTCAAGATAAAGGGATATTTTGATCCCCATCAGATGAAGCCACTTCACGAGGGGAGCCAGCACTTGGGTGAACACTTGGGGGGCCATCGACAAACTGAAACACAGGGTCCAAAACTGGAACACCTTGCCCTTGAAAACAAACCTGAGGTAGTATCTTGAAGCAGGATGAATTGGCATGTGAAAGTTTGCGTGCTGCATATCGATGGGCACCATCCATTCTCCCTGGTGAATGGATGTAAGAACTGTCTGGTTTGTTTCCATCTTGAAGGTTGTCTTCTGCACAAAGACATTCAGGGCGCTGACATCTAGTAGAGGTCTCCAGACTCCTGACGACTTGGGGACTATGAAAAGTCGGTTGTAGAATCCCGGAGAGTAAATGTCCTTTACCACTTCTATGGCCTCTTTCAGAATGAGAGACTCAACTTCTTGCGAGAGGGCTGCAAACCTCTTTGAGCCTGGCGAGTAAGCTGTCAATGCGGCAGGCGTGTTGACTAAAGGAGGTTTGTTCACGAAAGGGATAGTGTAGCCCTGCTTCAGGACAGATACTATCCAGGGTTCTGCTCCCTTCTGCTCCCAACGCTCCCAAAAGAGAAGGAGTCTTGCTCCTGCTTGTGTACCTAGGACTAAGTCCTCATTTCTTAGAGGAGGATTTAGAAGACAATTTCTTGATGGATCGCTGTAAAACAGGTTCTCAGTCTGGAGTACGGTCTAGATCTGCCGCTCTGAAATGGATGTGTCTGCAGCAGCGTCAAAGGTCTGGGAGTAAAAGCAGGCGACTCCTTAGGATGTCTAGAAGACTGGGACAGGAGATCCTGTGTGCTCTTCTTCTGAAGATCAGTAGTGATACTCAGTACTGTAGCCTGGGGAAAAAGATGCGTCCTGTCTAAGGGCAAGAACAGAAGAGCTGACCTCTGAGAAGGTGATACTTCCTTGGGTGTAAAGGAATGCCACAGTTCCCTTTTCTTAAGGACACCCATGGTGTAAAGACCAGCTAATACCTGGGAGCTGTCTCTTATACCCCTGTCAATACAGGAAAGAATTCCCAGCCAGTTGAATGAAGAATCTTGAGAGAGCACCATGCAGTCTCTGACCTTGCAAGCAAGAGCACCTACAGCCCAGTCTAAAAAGCTCATAACTTCAAAGACCCTAAAAATGTTCTTTAAAGATGGGCTAACTCGGAGGCCAAAAACATAATCTTCGCCAAAGTGAACACAAATCTCCTCACTGAGTCTATCAGCCCGGAGAAGCCCCCCTGGGAGGAGGCAGAAACCCCCAGAGACGGAGCTTCCCCTGTGGCATAATAGTGGTAGCTTACTCGCGAGAGTCTGGAAGTAGGAAAACCGAAAGTCGCTTTGCCTTGGTCTCTCTTCTCTGCTAGCCATCCTTTGATGTCACTCAGTGATTTCTTTGCTGAAGAAGAGAGGACTAACTCAGGCAACTTGGAGGAACCAGCAGTCTGAGCCTCCATAAAAATGCCGAAGCAGGAGAGGAGGGAGTTGCTGGAGAAAAGAAGCTGGGAAATGTAGGTAACAAAAACCTCAGCAAGGAGGCATACGCCATTAAGGGTGTGTCACTCAGTGCCTCCTGATCAGCTGTGACATCTTCCTCAGAAGAGATGGGCAACAAAGATAACTCTGCAGGCACCTGGGCACATGGAGGAGCCTTCTTAAGCAGACTTAAAATACTGTCTAGTTTACTTTGGATAGGATCAATGACTGCAGGAGCCGGCATACTAGACAGTTGAGCCTGAACACCAAGAGACGCTTGCACAGTTAAGTGCTCCAGTTGCAGAAAAGCCGAAGAAGCTCCAACAGCATGAGCGCCTGAAGCAGTTTGCTAGGTAGGATGACGAGTGGGCACCAATGGGTGCTCCGAACTGAAAACAAGAACAGGCGCCAGAGATGGAACATACGGGAGCTCAGTGCGCCAAATGACATACATCGCTAACTGGGAGCTCAGGTGCCACATAACAAACAGGAGCTGATGGGTGCTCAGGTGCTGATTGACGCACTGAAGCTACTGGCCGCTCAACTACTGGAGGAAGTTCCGGTACTGCTGGGTGTTCGGGCTCCAAACGATCCTTGGCAGATGACGAACTCCTATGAGAAACCTGGCACTTCGGTGCCGAATGACAATCCTCAGCGGAGAGGTTATCAGAAGAAAATCATTCCAGGCTGACCCAGTGACTACAGGAAGGGCGCTCGGGATCCTTACTCCTCTTGCAAGGCACAGGAGAAGAGTTCATGATATCTACTGCATCCCTTTTCAATGGCTGTGACTTGCCCAATAAGCACCACTGAAGCATTGGGCTTAGTTCCTCAGAACTGGAGGACATACAATACACGTCCACTTTAAGGCCTTTCCAATGGCCTTTCGTTGCAGTCTGGGATGTTTCAACAGACTGAACAGACCCCACTGACATCCCTTAAGGCTACCAGTTTGATTCTTCCCAGGTGCTGGGGAGTATGCCTAGGACCTTGGCCTAGGAGAATCGGTGTGCTGATCAGCCACCTCTTCCACTAATACTACACTAACACTCAGCGCTCTCAATCACCTTTATTATCCATTTGCACTTTTACCGAAGAAGCTAACTGGGCGATCGTTTCTACAATCAACTCAAATCTCTTGTAATTTTTTTACTCCAGACTGGCCACAGTGTTGGGATTGGAAACGTGAGAGCCAGGTAAAGGAGAGGTTTGAACAGGTAGAGGAGATGGGACAGGGTTCAGAGAAATTAAAGGAACATTCGTGTCTGATTTAGCAGACAAATCCTGACTAGCTAGTTTACTAATCTCCCTAGCAGTCGCTTTCCTGATTTTGTCCCCAGCAAGTTTCTTCCAGTGAGAATCTAATGTTTTCCATTTTTATAAGTCCCAGTCAGCACATTCTGCACACCTCAAGTCAACAGAACAAGTTTGTCCTCTACAAAAAGCACACATAGTATGAGAATCTTATGATTCCTTAGTCAAATGTGTATTGTAGCCTTTGCTGCAATAGTAAAACTAGAAGCACTAGTGTCAAACATTATGAAAAATTCAATTAACAAGTAAAAAAATATGGGAAAAGGGTTGTAATCCAATGATCAGATCTCACCTATCACTAACTAATAAAAGCCACAAGGCTTGCAAAAGAATACTTCACCAATTGACATTGGAATATCAACCAGGAAAGTACAAATTCCAAAATCAAGCTGCTGCCAACCACAGTACTTCAACCATCAGCTGGCAGAAACAAATTGAGCTCTTTGCTAAGTTGTTCCTCTCTTTCTCCCTGAAAGTGGGTGGGCATGTCACCTACCCCCCAAAAAAAAAGATCGTGACTCACAAATTTCAAAATTTTAAGCCGCCGGATAAGTGAAACTAATAGCTATGTAATTACTGGGTAAATTACTAATATAAAATGCATCTGCACAGCATGGCAGGTAGTAAAAGATACAAAACATCAACATTAAATTTTACTATTTTGGACTTCTATATTTTGACAGGGATATCTGTTAAATGCTATAATTATACTGTACTGTATATGAATCTACATTTAGTAAAGGTGTCATATTTCATTTCTTTTACTGAAGTCTGTCCCATCCTGGCAGGAAAAATGAGCATGTGAATTGCATGCATGTTTTAAGTAATCTAAAATAAGATAGACAGATATATATACATATATATGTATATATGTGTATATATATGTATGTATATATATATATATATATATATATATATATATATATATATATATATATATATATATATTATATATTTGCATATAATATATATATATATATTAAATTTATTTACAACTCAATCAAATATTTCATCTTGGCCCATTGTAAATTATACTTTTGCTATTGTGAACTAAAATATAAACAATTTAAGATCTACCCATTTTTCCCAACAAGAAATTATAATCTTACCATTAACAACTTGAATCATCAAAGACTATAAAACTACATAAAATATTTAAATGGCTTTATTGTATTTGTAAGAATGCAATTTGGGTAAATTGTTGAATAAAATGCAATTTTGAAAATTAGTAAAGTTCTTAACTGATCCTATGAAAATCAACAATTGCATGTTACTAAAAGGCACTTTATTATAATACTATAATGGATATACCTAGCTTTTCAAATCTTTCACCCCTGGAATTTACTTTCCTGTGACAACTTTGTTAAGCAATATATTAGCATTGTTTCCTAGGCATGCTATACTTTCAGAAACAGGTGACCAACTACATTATACTGTTATTCAATATTTTTCTTTCCTAGGTGTTCCTTACCTTAAACATTTGCACCTTTGGTTATAATAGGCGTAATACCCTCTTCCAATTTCTAATGTTTATTTATACCTATAGGTTAGTGTTTTCAAAAGGCAGAGTTATCTATCACCACATACCCATCATTCACGTCGACGAGGGTGAGTGTCTCCAAAGGTCTCAGTGCATGTGACATGACAGTCCTGACAGCAGGCGGAAAACTTGCCATGGCTCGACTTAAGGCCCGTCGTTCCTTGCCAACCCAAGGGACACGATCTACTCCAGGGACAACATACCTAACATTCCATCAAAAAGAAAGACAAAATCCATGTATGGAAATTTAAGAAATAATGTAAAAAAAGAAAAACATGTACAGGCAGTCCCCAGTTTATGATGGGGGTTCCGTTTTTATGCCGCATCGTAAACCGAAAATTGTTGTAAACCGAAAAATCGTCAAAAATCGTCAAAAATCCTTAGAAAATCTTACTTTTAATGCTTTGGTGTACTGAAAACAACGCAAAATACATTTTTATTGAGTTTTTCATCAAAAAAATCTCCAAGTTTTGATTATTCTGCTTTTTGGAGCCATATTTCTTCTATCGGATCGGCGTACAATGCGTCATAACCCCGGAACATGCGTCATAAACCGATAAATAATTTCTGATGAATATATTTGAAAAGCGTCGTAACCTCGGAACGTTGTAAGCTGGACCCGTCGTAAACTGGGGACTGCCTGTATATACACAGGGTATTTGACTAAGCAAATCATGCCCTAGCTTTCATGAGAGAAAACTGGAATTTGCAGAGTATTGCGTGACCATGCTATTCATAATGACCAAGGTTACAATTCCTGATTTTCCTTTCCAGTTTCCAAATTTTCAGTGTTTAAAGATACCTGTTACTGATTTTCCAAAGGACTGAACTACACCAAACTTTTGCTTCCATAAATGATCTATAGTGTTCATGTGTTCCCACCTGTCTAAATAATAACTTTCCTGTACTCGAAGGTCTTGATTTGACCTTCCAATGTACTAAAAGTGTTCAGCTTCACCTATTATAAGTACCATTTCCACAGGTGTCAAGAATGCTTTATGAATATTCCTAAAGCTTGAACAATGTCTTGCTTAAGCTTTCAAAACCTATACCATTCATTTATTCTTTCTGAGTTCAATTCTACCTTTCATATGTCCCTAGTGGTTTCATACGAACAGGACGGACTTCTCTTTGCCTGAGCTCTTGAAACAAATCTTGAAGGATGCGGTAGTACTTAGTCTTCAGTGTCGATGGTAACCTACTTAGAGGATGTTGGCTAAATCAGGTTGGCTTGGTCTATGAGTGGCTCGGAGTTTCCTGCATGAGTTCATGACAAGCCTGGCAAATTCAGCGCGACGACGTCTAAATGAGAAAAAGAAATAAAATTCAGCATTACAGTTACTCACCACTTACTACAGGACTCTCTGATAAGCAGAAAAATATGAACAATTACAAAACTATTGTTAGCCTATACATAAACATTCAAGATATCGTGCGCCAACCGTAATTCCATATAATTTCTAGTCAAAGCCAACATGTACTTTACACGTATTTAGTTTATGAGATTTATGTGACTAATGTATTGCTGCTAAAAAAATAAGCCTGGGAGAAAACCATCGTAACATAGTAGGGGATAAGTAACAAAATCAGATAACTGAATTGTGTATTAATGTATAAATATCCAGGGGCAAAATTGCACCAAGATGAGACAATACAAAATATTACAAGAAGAAAGTAAGATGGCTTACACAGTAGTCCCCAGAACTAAAACAATGACTTCTGATCATTATTACATAACAAAGGGAGCATCACTGCTAAAAGGTAAATAAGAAATCTTTGCAGATTAAGCTTACTTATGAAAACGCTTTGCTTTCTGAATTCTGGTTCTCCGGCGCTGTAGAAGTTGACTGTGATCCCAAGGACTGGTTCCATCCCCTGCTGGGGCAGGTACAGCCCCATACTGAAATATTAAAGTACAAAACGTCTTTTCAAAAAATTATATAAATCTATTACAACACTTATCATTTACCTCAAATCTGTGGCAGCAAAAATTCTTAGGACTTCATTACCATTTCATGAAACCTTGGAAATGGGTGACTGGAATAAATGATCCATCTAAGAGCTCCTGGGAATGAGATTAGCAATGAGCCCCTGGGCTCTATAGGAAAATGAACCATATCTTAAGGCTAAAAACCCGAGAATTACATGAAAGCTATGTATGCAGTTAAAGTCCACAAAGTGCTCTTGCAAGAAATGTACATACAGGATGTTCCAAAACATGAAGGCAAGGAAGTCCTTGTCCTTTAAGAATGTCACAATGAAAATGAGAGGGGGACTAAGATGATGAATATATAAATACCTACCTGAATAAGAATTATAAGAAGAGAGGCTGGAGATGAGTGGAGATATGTGGAAGACAAAACATAGAAAAGACAGCTTTCTCAAATTATTTCTAGGCATTATAGAGCTGTCAAAATTAATCTAATTCCAAAAATCCTTTGAAAATTAGTTCTTTATTCAGTATTAAAGACCGTTTAAGAAACTGGGGTAGTATATAAATATGATTGTCCTCGGTGTTCTCGAGGAACTTACGTGGGTTGCAACCAAAGAAGGTTCGCGCCGATTCTCACAAAGTAAGCTTCAACGGGTTAATTTTGAATTTTCAAATATCAGGAGCATATATGAATATCAATAAAATCATTACAGGGCCTCTTATAGCATTTCGGTATTCTGGAATCGTTATTATCAAACAGACATACCATTGTTGAATGCCCAAACTCCTCCACCCCTCTCTACCTGTCGTAACCGTCTTCCTTGCTTTTCACTTGTATTCCAGTCCCTCCTTCTCCCTTCTATATAGGTTGGTACCCCCAGCAACGCATAAACTGTGGTTATGTACAAATGTTTTTTAAAGAGATTTTTTGTATATTTTATATGTATTCTCAATATTTATTCTTTTATTGCATGAAAATGAGATATTGTCTTGAAACGTCGGCAAAAATAAAGATGTTTTTATGTACCAGTCTATTTCCATGCCCTCCTAAATATATACACACACACACACAAAATATATATATATATATATATATATATATATATATATATATATATATATATATAATATATATATATAATATATATATATATATATATATATATATAATATATATATATATATATATATATATATATATATATATATTTATATATATATATATATATATATATATATGCATACATATATACATAAATATTATATATATATATGTATATATATATATATATATATATAGTATATATATATATACATATATGTGTGTGTGTGTGTGTGTGTGTATGCCCTGTACAGTACCGTACAAGTTATCTTTTAGAATATACTTGTAATTCAATTTAAATGAAATTCTACATGCATAAAGTACATGTGTGTATGCAGTATGAAGATCTGATCTTGGTAGACATAACAAAGCAAAAAAAATGAGATAGCAGATCTTGAGAGAAAGGTCGATAACTAGTCAATCTCTTAAAAGTTTACAGACCTTCCTCGGCTGAGTAAGGGGCCTCATTCTCAGCCTGAACTCTGCTGATGGGTCTCTCAGAGGCGTCCCTGAATGACTGGAACTGCCGACACCGTAATTAGTTTGTTCTCCGGAACCGTTCATTGCACTTAGCTGAGCAAGAAATATAATCACTATAATATAATATTAATAAGAATTAAACACGTTTATTGTATATTGGCATATTATTATAAATACATTTAAACAAATTAAGCTCTACAGTGATGAAAGCAGTCCTCATAAACCTTCAATGTTTTTAGTGTATTTTTCAACAAATTTAATATGTTTATCTTTAACGACAGTTGTTCATAATAGCCTCCAATATAATGATAATAATGATAAAATATCTTTTGAAAAGTTTGTTGCTTACTAAAGTTGAACAACCAAAAGGATACAGTAAGTTACCGCTCTTAGAAAAGTTACCATAATGTGTTACAAAAGACAAAAGTCGCTAGTAGTAGAGATTTGTAAAAACGTAGTGAGCAAACCAATACAAATAATGCTCTGAAAAAAGTACGGGGTTGTATCTAAAATGCTGCCAGAAAACGATGATATTTTCTCATTATAAATGAGTTTCTATCAGATGGTCTCTGGCAATAGATTACTGTAGAAAAGTGTCCAGGTTTCATGTTATAGACATTAGCTACGGAGCCATTTGATTAGCTAGACGATATTAGTCAAGTCAAGGGGAAAACTGCGATACACAAGATGTTACATTCACTTTAACTTTTTTGTTACCAAACAAGAAAAACTTGAGCAGGTAATTTTATTATATAAAGAAATGTTTTATATCTATGGATATGTAAGCAACTGACATTATTTAAATGATTTATTGCATAGGGTAATTAAAGAATTACTGTAGCGTAATCTAAAGAATAGTCTAGCCATACACTTAACCTACCATAGGCAGCATCTGCCCTCCACCACGCTGAGATGAGTGAAGGCGACGACCACGGCCTCTTGACCCAACTCCGTTAAAGGTCTTGAGAAAAGAAGTGTTGCTTTTAAGGTATATGATTGCCATGCTTAAAGTAGTAAGCAGAATAGGTCCTAAACTCTGATCTCACTTTACACCTCAAGTTATTTCCTTAGACTATCGTACTTCACTCTTGAATAAAAGCATTTTAACATCTGATAACTTTCCTTCTGTAATGGGCCAAATCTCTTTAAATGAAATTTCCTCCTCCAAGATGCAATACATTATTAGCCCACAATGAAATATATATATAACAAGATTGTATAACTTTATATATATGTATATTGATATATATATATATATATATATATATATATATATATATATATCCATAAAGATTAGCTTTTTTAATTATATATATAAAGTCCAATATTATAAGTAAGACGAAATACAGGGCTCTGCAAATATCATTACAAATGATGACAATAAAAAACATACAATACTTTGTAACTCTTTTAAACTCCAACGTGTCTTCTTCTCCTCTGCACTTGGCCCTAAGTGATATACTGAGAAAGAAAAAAAAAAAAATCTCCTTTAGACCATTAAGTTCTTATATGCCCACAAAGATTCATATATATATATATATAGGATACCAACACAAAAAGACCTCAGAGTAAAGAAACATTACACAGTACCTCTAAAGAACAGATTAAATCACATCAAGCAGAGGTCAACATAAAAAATGCCTTCTCTTTTCTAGAGCTGTGATGATAAAACAAACATTACGGCACTTTGTCGTAAATACAGGAGTCAAATTCTCATCAGATGCCACAAACCCTACCACTGGCTCTTCAATCTAACATGAAAATAAAAGGTAATCTGTGCATAAGAACTTCATTCATAATGAAAATAAACAAAAATCTTTTTTGGAAATTATTTTCTGAGGCCAGAATGTAATTTCTGTTACTCTTATGGAGTAGTGGCGTTGTTACAAATATAAAAGAAATGTTCAAAATGCACTGACAACATAATTTAGACATTAAGAAAAAATAGTCTATGAGTTAAGAAAAACTATGGAAACGACGAAACTTAATAAATTTGGATATGGCTTTGTTTCAACAGTGGATAGGCATCACGTCTGTTGGACCATATTGTAGTAAATTTCCTTTTTATATTTTATACAACAGTAAATAAAATCCATTCATCAACTAGTTGGTTTCCTGTACATCTCAAGGATTACCGTGTTTAGAGTTACTTATTGTTTTATTCATAATCTCAGTGGTAATACAAGTACCTGTACCACAAGTAGAAAAATGTCTTACCGTACTTGGAACTAGAACTTCGGTAGTGATGATAAGTTGTTGAAGAGTGTAACGCGCAACACCACTTATGCCCTGCCCACCATTAGGCAGAGCTGGAAGACCTGGTCCTAAAGATGATGAAAGTTCACTGGACTTTCTCTTGCTGCATGGTCTCGATCCCCCTACCCCTCGACCACCAGCGGCCCCTCTTCCACTATGCTTTCGCCCTCCGCCTCCGTAGTAATACGGCGGAGTCAAACTCTTCATTTTTGCAGGTCTTTATACTGAAATGCTAACCCCTGTAATGTAGAGAAAAATGAAAAAATAAGTGTGAAATAACACACACACATATATGTGTATATATATATATATATATATATATATATATATATATATATATATATATATATATATATATATATATATATATATATATATATATATATATATACTGTGTATATATATTATTAAGAGTAGCAAGACTTCACTAGAAAATTGCTCCCTTTTCTTTTGCTTCTTGTCTGCTGATCGATATTTCGCACGGTCAGAATACAAGGGATTAAAACCGATTGTAGGCCACTCCCTTTAAGTAGATAATTTCTGATTTCCGAGGCAAAAGTGAATCTGTCTGGCTGTCCTTTTCAGGCAAAAGCCCCTGCGGGCATCAGCTGAACATAACTCAACTCCCTATGTGTTGGACGTGCCCCCTGCCCCATAGGAGGAGATAAAAGCGAAAAAGAGACCAACGCTCCAGACGCGTGCTGGATGAGATGGTGTGAAGAAGAACCCCAAACCACCGCCATGCCCTGGCCCAACGATACCCTTAGCTCCTAACCACAGGCCTTTCAAAGTATACTTTTCCTCCGTGCACTCCATGTGTTCCCTTCGATGCTGGCCGGACCCATGACCCACTCCATTTGCTTGGTGTTTCGTGAAGTCCCCATCGTCTTGCCCTTTACGTAGAAGCCCTTGCATCCTACCACGTGGAAGAAAACTCGCCCTTGGAAATTGCAAGTCATCCACGGACTGCCTTCTGCGCTGGAAACCAAATCTGCCTTATGGTAACGCGCTCTGTAAAGACATCCATTCAGTCATGATTTTCCTCGTAACATTTACTTAATCTGAGTGCCAGTAATCACCGAATCTCTTGTCAAATGTCCGTGCTCCTCGAGTGTCAGCAGTGCTAAGCCATTATTAATTCATCGAAGCCCCTTGGCACCCTCAGTGCAGCTTCGAATTCATTATTCTTTTGTCTATTTTCATTACTGGCGTATAATGCGCATATCTCTCATTTCAGGGGGACCCTATATCGTGGAATCCTCTTGGACTGTGTCTGGAATCCCCCCAGTTTCATTCATCCCGTAGGAATCCCCTTCAGGATCAATAATCTACTTGCATTCCTCTTTCCTGTACTAATGTTATTTATGTAAATACACTCCTTTAAGTTTGCCCACCTGTTTACGTAATATTTTCCTTCAGTAGTAAGAGCCTTACGCTCATATGAAATTACCCCTTTTCCTCTTGTTTTATGTTTCCTGGCCCCTTGAAGTCGGAATCACAAGGCTAAATTATCTGAAATTGTTGCTACTTGTCTCACAGAGAATATTTCAAACTAGATTGCCAGGAAAACATAAATATATATATATATATATATATATATATATATATATATATATATATATATATATATATATATATATATATATGTATTTCTTCTTCGTTTAACATGCTTTTTCCATTTTTTTTTATATGGGGTAAGCACAATGCCTTCTTTTGAAGGACTTTGATTTGGCATTGGGGTAGACCATAGCCTCGATCAGCTGCCCTGCCTGACATCACTTAGACCCCGGTAGCGGATGTGTACATGTGCCATACCAAATCCCCAGCTCCCTTTCTCCCAGCAGCGAAGAGAGTTGAGTGGTTAGGTCGACAGTTCAAGACGTGTGAGGTGTCTGTTATGTTTTTAGATGTTGGAGTGGCTTTGTTTGTGTGTGTATTAGTCTGTAAACCCATTTGCTTTCAGCAAACCTATCCGTTGATTACATACATAATCCCGGGGTGTCTACGTGGATAGCAAAGTGTCCACCTCTCTGACAGGTCGGCTGCGGATTTGAACCCGCACCACAGACCTCTATGAAGTCTGAGGCTGCTGCTCTACCAACCTGGCCATCGAGTATATATATATATGTATAACTGAATCACGAAAATGTGGAACGTGATGAATATATAAATAAAGATAAAATCCATGAAGGAAACGGAAACACTGGAGCGGTCCGAGGCCCTTCGACGCTAGGTCCTTTACTTAGCAGACTGAAGAAATATAAAAGAATGTTTACAAAGAAAGCTCATACAAATTCTTCAATTGTGTTGGATTCCAGGTACATATGTTTCCTTTATAATCCCCATCTGTCATTTATATGAGCTTTCTTTGTAAACATACTTTTATATTTCTTCAGTCTGCTAAGTAGAGGACCTAGCGTCGAAAGGCCTCGCAGCAGTCCAGTGTTTCCGCTTCCTTCATGGATTTTATCTTTATTTATATACAGTGTATATATATATTTATATATATATAATATATAATATATCTATATATATATATATATCATATCATAATATATATATATATATATATATATATATATATATATATATATATATATATATATATATATATATATATATATATATATATATATATATATATATATATATATATAATCTCGAAGGCGAAGGGAAAAGGACACCATTATTACAATACGTTTATTATGCCAACGTTTCACGACAATTGCTATAGTCGCATTTTTCAAGGCTGCAATGATTAAAAACTTCTTACAAAAAATCACATTAAAACATCGATGTATAAATTATAAAACAAAATAAAAACGGAGGAATAGGCACAGGACATACCTAAACCGTAGCAGTAACAAGACTAAAACAAAAGAACCGAGGAAGAGCAAGAAAGGACGAGAGAAGAAAAACATAAACAAAAGGTTAAGCAATGAACAATTGAACAGAGGTTGTTTGAGTATCTAGTGTTGGGACCGGCTTCTTTATAATAATAGAATTAACCTTTTGTTTATGTTTTTCTTCTCTCGTCCTTTCTTGCTCTTCCTGTGTTCTTTTGTTTTAGTCTTGTTACTGCTACGGTTTAGGTATGTCCTGTGCCTATTCTCTCCGTTTTTATTTTGTTTTATAATTTATACATCGATGTTTTAATGTGATTTTTTGTAAGAAGTTTTTTTAATCATTGCAGCCTTGACGTAGCTGAAATGTTGTTCAATTTTCTATGGTATTTGTTACTTTTTGCTTGTGTGGTAATATTTTATTTTAAAGTAACTAATTTTGCTACATCTTTGTTATTTGACTGACTCTTTGTTTGTGTGATGTGGTATATATGTTTATTGATTTACACCAGACTTGACTCAATTGTAAATATGTATATTACGTAATGTTAATGAACTAGTATTAAGGTTATTTTGCTGGTTTTGTTGTTCCTCTTTTCCCCATTGTTGTCTTAACTTCTGCCAGTCTTTCCAGTCCATTTCTCTGTAATTGTTGATGGAATCCAATGAACTGAGGTTTGGTTCACAAATATATATATATATATATATATATATATATATATATATATATATATATATATATATATATATATATATATATATATATATATATATACTACTGTATATATACATACATACATACATACATGTATAATTATATATATAATATATATATATATATATATATATATATATATATATATATATATATATATATATATATATATATATATATATATATATATATATATATATATATATATATATATATATATATATATATATATATTTCTATATAATATATATATATAATATATATAATATATATACATATCTATATATAATATATTTATATGATATATATATATATATAATATATGATATATATATATATATAATATATATTTATTATATATATAATATATTTCTATATAATATATTGTAAAGAGTAGCGCCAAAATAAGCTAGGAAACTCTTCTCCTTCCCTGCTTTGGGTTGGTTTGAACCTTTGAAGGTCAGGGGAAATAAGGGCTCAGAGAAAATATAATAGTTTGGGGACAGTAAACTGGCTTTGCACTGTTTTCTTTGGTACAGGAAAGAAAATCGTTTTCTATGATATCCGGGTCGGCGATCTGGGTCAGGACATCGCCCCCCTACCCCTGTCCAGAAGCAATAAAAGGTCAGGGCCAGGATAGCTCTCCCCACATGCGCCGCTAGTTTGCCGAGAACAAGTCAAGTCTCGGGCCGTTGCCCTGCCCTCCTCTTTCTTCGCCGCCACGTGGATCCCATCGCCGCCCTGTGTGCCCCGTGTTCCATTCCACGTGGCCTTAGAAGACTGCAAGGGGGATTGCAAGTCTTCCAAACGCGAGCTGACATTAAACGGCGGCCTTTTCATCATCCCAAGGGCGCCCTTTTCCGCCCCAATCTACGACTTGAAGAAATACCTTGGAGAGGGAGGCTACCATTTGTCCACGCTCCCACACGTGTTTCTCGGCAGAAGACGTCGTCAGCCCTACGCCCCTACAAATGTGGTAATGTACCCAAAACGAGTTGCTAGTCACGATTACTTAGCCCTGTTGCATTTATTAATCTCTGGGCCTATAACTTTGTGTTCCCTGATTTTCCTTGGTTCAAGCCAGGCCCACGTGTTCACAGCTTCTTTCCTCTGAGTCACAAGTAACGCCTCGGGGAGTCCTTGGCGCCTTCAGTGCACCCCGAGTAATTCAATCCCCAAATTCCAGCATTAGATGTGTAACGTGGGTCCAAATATCGTTTCAGAAAGACGCCTGTAGCAGAATTATCCTTGGTCCGTGTTCCTGGCATTCCCAAGCTCCCCTTCGGGAGGACTTCTACGGCAGTCATTTACCGTATTTTCAGTTAATTTTCCTTTTGACCTTGTGTGCTATCAAATATAACTATTTTTATATCCACGTGTTTCACGCACTTCCCCTAGTGAAGAGCCCTCCGCTCCGTGTACTTCTTTTTTTGTTTGTGTTTTATATGTCCTGGGTATCTTACAAGGCCATTTTCGAGTAAAGTAATAATTGTGGAGTCATAAGATCCACCTGCACCAGGAAACATATAAAAATGGCGACCTGACCAGTGATTCTCGTAATGATTGCATCCCCCTCTTCCCCTTTGTTGTTTGTGTTGCAATTTGTGAAATCAGCAATTAGCTCAGCTAAGCTGGATACGAGACAGATTACGAACCTTTGAAAAGCCAGCGCAACAGGCCAAGGAAATTCTGCGTAAGTAAAACTGTGTTTATTTAGCGTAGGACGCTGTAGAAAACGTGACTAGTCCTAGGAATTTTTTTTTATAGTAGGGCGCATGTCCGAGGAAAACGAGAGAGAGAATCGCCGAAAACTTAGCTTTGGAAGCCTTTGCACGCGGCTTGCATGCCATTCAATTAGGTTATACAGGTAATAAATCATTAAAGGAATAGTGCGCATATTCCTCCTGTAGAAACGAGTGATTTCGAAACCGAATCATTAGATAAAGGCGCGAGACCTCGACGTCAACCACGTGTTCGAAAGTCAGATTAGCATTGCTGACGCATTTTTACCCTCTCTCTCTCTCGTTTTAGAAATAGGAGCGAAAGCGTATATTATACGCCCAGGACGAAAAGGGTCAACAACCGTGTTTACGTCGTTCATTCATTTGGCGCAGACGGCCTTGACCGTCCATTCCGTGGCCCAGTTAGGAAAACATTTGTTTGTTTGATTTGCTTCGCTCTACCAAATTTTGCATTGTTGGGGGTCTGACATTATATGTTCTGTATTGTTCTGTTTTTTCTGTGGTTTTGTTTTGTGCTGTTACTACGGCTGCGTGTGTTGCCTATCTGTTGTGATTGTGGGATGGCCCCCCCCACCTAATTGTCCTTGAGAATAACACTTCTCCCATAAGTCATTAAAACTAGCGCCCTCGCTGATCAGACGTCGTTTGTGCGGAAATTCCCGGGCGCCTATATATTCTATTCTTGTCCCCAATAAATCCGTGTCGTCGGTCCGTTGGTGAGACCGATTCATTTTCCATTCAGTCCCCAAGTGAGCCCGTTTTGTCGGTAATTCGGGAGACCTAAATATATATCCCAATCTAGTCCCCAAGTAAGCCCGTTTGTCGTTACCTTGGGAGACCAATCATTGCTAATTCATCGTCCCCAATCAGCCCGCTTCGTCGGTAAATAGGGAGACCAATCATCGCTAATTCATCGTCCCCAATCAGCCCGCTTCGTCGGTAAATCGGGAGACCAATCATCGCTAATTCATCGTCCCCAATCAGCCCGTTTCGTCGGTAAATCGGGAGACCAATCATCGCTAATTCATCGTCCCCAATCAGCCCGTTTCGTCGGTAAATAGGGAGACCAATCATTGCTAATTCATCGTCCCCAATCAGCCCGCTTCGTCGGTAAATCGGGAGACCAATCATCGCTAATTCATCGTCCCCCAATCAGCCCGCTTCGTCGGTAAATCGGGAGACCAATCATTGCTAACTTATCGTCCCCAATCAGCCCGTTTCGTCGGTAAATCGGGAGACCAATCATTGCTAATTCATCGTCCCCAATCAGCCCGCTCCATCGGTAAATAGGGAGACCAATCATTGCTAATTCATCGTCCCCAATCAGCCCGCTTCGTCGGTAAATCGGGAGACCAATCATTGCTAACTTATCGTCCCCAATCAGCCCGTTTCGTCGGTAAATCGGGAGACCAATCATTGCTAATTCATCGTCCCCAATCAGCCCGCTCCGTCGGTAAATCGGGAGACCAATCATTGCTAATTCATCGTCCCCAATCAGCCCGCTTCGTCGGTAAACCGGGAGACCAATCATTGCTAATTCATCGTCCCCAATCAGCCCGCTTCGTCGGTAAACCGGGAGACCAATCATTGCTAATTCATCGTCCCCAATCAGCCCGCTCCGTCGGTAAATAGGGAGACCAATCATCGCTAACTTATCGTCCCCAATCAGCCCATTTTGTCGGTAAATCGGGAGACCAATCATCGCTAATTTATCGTCCCCAATCAGCCCGCTTCGTCGGTAAATAGGGAGACCAATCATACGTCCTTTGAAAAAGTGTCCAAGATTCCCACAGCTCTGGGAAATTAATTCTGTGTGTTACTAGCGTCCTCTCCCGCCTGCAAAATGTCGACACGGTCTCAGCAGAGCGAGGATTTCAAGTTCTTCATGTCCTCAGGGAAGGAACTCGGCCTTTCCGGGAGAGAACTAAGAGACTGGGTACAGGAGAGGATGGACGCCATACAGGCAGAAAGACAGGCTCAGGAGAGACAAGTAGAAGCAGAAAGACAGGCTCAGGAGAGACGAGACGAAGCCGCACGGCAGGAACGAGAAGCAGAGAGACAGGAACGGGAGGCAGAGAGGCTGGCTCAGGAGAGACGGGAAGACGCAGAGAGACAAGAACGTGAGGCAGAAAGACTGGCCCAGGAGAAACGAGAAGAAGCCGAGAGGGAAGAAAGGGACAAGCAGCGTGCCCATGAACTCGCAATGCTGCAACAGAGTGGCCCTTCGCCTCCACCTGCCCCCCAGGGGATGAGTGCCTTCAGCCAGGCTCTCGCCTGCATGCCGAAGTGGACGGAGGCCGAGCCCGAGGTGTGGCTCGACAGCGCCGAGACAGTGTTAAAGGCCTGCCCCCTGAGTGCCGCCGAACTCTCCCTGGTGTTGGGCAAGTTCCTTGGAGGGAAGGCCCTGATTGCCTACAGGGCCCTCCCGCCGGAGGAGCAGGAAAATTGGGAGGTCGACGCCAGACTATTGCCAAGGCGCATGAGATAACCCCTGAACGCTGGGCGCTGGCGCGGGCTAGTGAAGGAGGCCAATCAAACCTGGGCAGACTGGGCCTACAAGTCCGAGCGCAAATGGCCCGTGCCAAATGGTTCGAGGCCGAGGGGTTACGACCCTCAACGATGCCATCGAACAAATACAAATAGAGAACTTCCTACTCTACACCCCGCCGGCCCTCGCCACGCACATCGCCGAGAAGGAGCCCCCCACCTTGGCTGATTGCTGCGAATAAGCGGATCTATGGGACACCCATCACCCCAGGAGAGCTCGCTGCAGCGCAAAATTACGCCACCCGCCTACCTATCGGGTGCCCCTCCGCCGAAGAATGGGCAATCACAGAAGCCCGTCGTGTGCGGGTTCTGTAAAGATCGGGCATGCCAAGGAGCAATGCCGCAGTAAACCACCAGCGTCTCTCTCCCGGACAGCCCCTAATAAGTCACCTGCGCCCTCTGCCGGGCAGTGCGAAGAGATTTCAGCCAAACCTTTTGCACGGCGTGCAAGGTTTATGGCCACTCTTCCTCATGGGCAAAATGCCCTAGAAATAATAAAGCAGGAACTCCCGCCGTCGCCCTGGCAGTAACGAATCCCGAGTCAGGCCCTCCTGCCGAGGGTCCCATCTATGTGGCACCTCCTCGAGGTAAATACTCAGCACGCCAGGTCAAGGCATTTGACGACTCTGGCGGCGCAAATTTCCCTCATAAGGAGGGACAAAGTTCCCTATGGAGCTATAATAGACCGACGCAAGCTCGTCACCATTGAGGGCATTAACAATTTTAAAATGATCCTCCCTACGGTCCAACTGAGGGTCACCCGACCCCACAGAGCCAGGACCCTTCGTCTCGCCGAGCGAAACACATTCCAGGAGACTATGACGTCCTCCTGGGCCAAGACTTTACGTCCCATTTCAAGCCACCACCCTTCCGGGGTCCCCATTCCCCAATAAATCATCCAAATCCGAGTCCAGTGCCCGGCACGTCATCCGTGCCAGTGCCGAGGCCTCAGCCAGATCTCCCTTCAGGAGAATCTCGGCCTTCAGCTCCTCTGCCAGTGCCCTTCGGCGCACTGAGCAGTGCCAGTCTCCGTCCGTCCAGACAGACGAGACCACCACCACATCGCCACCAGCGCCAGTGCCGATGTCAGTGCCTGGGCTGGTCACCCCTGCAAGCAAGTCGACCCCCCCCCTCCGGCCGTCCCCTCTCTCGCCGCCCGCCGCAGATTCTTCCCGAGTCATGATTCTGCCCCGCCTTCCTGGGCGATGAACTCTGCGATCTGCGCCGGTTAATGTCCGAGATGGCGAACAAGATTCCTGGGTCAGTTGTCGCAGCAGCTGACCCAGATGGCACCCCTGCCGCCCCTTTGGCCTCCGGGGCCTCCGATTCCCCGGCCAAGGACAACGGTCCAAGGAGGAGAGGTTCGCGGCGGAGTTACCACGGTGTGGGCGATCGCAGGTAGTCCACAAGGAGCCCCTGAGCTCTTCTGGCCCCTGTGCAAACCTGGCATAGGGCCCCCATCTTCATCTCTTGAACGTCTTGCCACCTTTCATCCAGGAGAGGATGTCAAGGCCTTCCGCTATCTTCTTCCTTTCCTTTGGAATTTCTATCCCTCATCCTTCTCTATCGATCTTTCCTTCACACTTTCCCTTACTTACCACCGCAAGCGGCAGTTAATATATGGGATATCATCCCCTTTTGAAATGTATAAATAATTTTATTTTGAAGCAGTAAGAGAGACAGAGTGGGAAGTGGCACGCCCTTACGCCCGTCCTTTGGCACAAGGCAGGTGTGTCAACTCTTCCTGAAGGGGTCGCGCCCTTTGGGTTTCTTTTCCCCGCCCTTGGGCTGAGAGTTAGCTCTGACCGTCGTCTGTTGGCGACGGAAGTTAGAAAAGAAGTAAATCATAAATACCTCACTCTGTTATCCTTTATTTTCTACGTATATTATTTACTTTTGCATTTAATCTTTTCTTTTTTTACGAATCTTGAGTCACAAGACTCCTGCCCTTACAATTTTAACGTTGCCTTTTTAATCACCGCGTGCGCCCGCCCTTTAGTATGAAGTAATATCCTTCGTTGTTGTTCTGTGTAGTTTCCTTTATTTTTATTTACATTTCTTTTTTTAATTATCCATGTGGAGAATGTTATCCTTGTCCATTTTCCCTTCATTTGTTTATCCTCCCATTCATAAGTCGAGTAGTCTATTTTAGCTTACACCCGAGTTGTAAGCTGCAGACGTAAAAATTTAGCGTCATTTAAGTTGCGAGTTAAAACCCATGAATAATCTCTTTGCCTCACAGCTGTCAAGTTCTTGCCCCTTCAGATTAGCGTTCGTGGGAAATATTAGTTATGCTCGTCGAGCTTGTGAACAATTGGAGGTCGATTGAAAAGAAGAATTGAATTCTATTATTACAATTTTGGTAAAGGGGATATTATTTAATACCTACAGTGTATTGTCACGAATGCCGCCTCTTCAAGGCACAAGTAATAGCATGCCTGTAATTCCAGGATAGCATTAAGGAATCAGTGGGTCTACATTTGTTTCCTTTTTAAATTCTGCCTTGTATGTTTTATTTTTGTTGTTGTTATTTTGAAATTTTGAAGTGTTCTTTGTTTATTTTCTTTTGAGCGCCTTATTACCCCAGTAAAGTAAATCGAATAAAGAATGGGTAGAAACAGTACTTAGGAAGTATTTGAGCAATAATTAATTTGCAAGCAAGTTTACCCTTTTATTGTATATTCTAAATTGCACTCTGCTCTAAAGTAAATCTTCAGTTTGTTATTGATTAGTGTGGCATCAGAGTTTTACAAATAAAGTAGAGTAAAGGTTGTAGCACAGTAAAAGATAGAATAAAGTCGAACGTTTTCTTCGCTCATTTTTGCTTTTGTCAATATTTGCACCCGTTTATAGGTGTGAATATTATCTTGCCAGGGAGCTGTAAAGAGTAGCGCCAAAATAAGCTAGGAAACTCTTCTCCTTCCCTGCTTTGGGTTGGTTTGAACCTTTGAAGGTCAGGGGAAATAGGGGCTCAGAGAAAATATAATAGTTTGGGGACAGTAAACTGGCTTTGCACTGTTTTCTTTGGTACAGGGAAAGAAAATCGTTTTCTATGATATCCGGTCGGCGATCTGGGTCAGGACATCGCCCCCTACCCCTGTCCAGAAGCAATAAAAGGTCAGGGCCAGGATAGCTCTCCCCCACACGCGCCGCTAGTTTAAGCCGAGAACAAGTCAAGTCTCGGCCGTTGCCTGCCCTCCTCTTCCGCTCGCCGCCACGTGGATCCCATCGCCGCCCTGTGTGCCCCGTGTTCCATTCCACGTGGCCTTAGAAGACTGCAAGGGGATTGCAAGTCTTCCAAACGCGAGCTGACATTAAACGGCGGCCTTTTCATCATCCCAAGGGCGCCCTTTTCCGCCCCAATCTACGACTTGAAGAAATACCTTGGAGAGGGAGGCTACCATTTGTCCACGCTCCCACACGTGTTTTCGGCAGAAGACGTCGTCAGCCCTACGCCCCTACAAATGTGGTAATGTACCCAAAACGAGTTGCTAGTCACGATTACTTAGCCCTTTTGCATTTATTAATCTCTGGGCC
>NC_089761.1:11735591-11753091 GCF_040412425.1 Macrobrachium rosenbergii
ATTTCCTTGCCCACTTCGGGCTGGTAGTCGACGTCGGTCGCAAGCGTCTCCTTGACACCGACTCCTGCCAGTCCCTCCCGCTAGCAACGGGACCCAGCACGCCTACCATCTGCTCCATCGCCCCCCACCAGTACTCACAGCTGCTGAAGGAGTTCCCTGACGTATTCAGGCCCAAGCTCCGCCAGGTACCCGGGGCCCCAGCTAAACATGGCATCTACCACCACATAAAAACGAAGGGCGCCCTACACATGCAAAGTTCCGGAGGCTTCCCCCTCGGCGCCTTCAGGAGGCCAAGAACGCCTTCGCCAAAATGTAACGGATGGGAATTTGCGAGAAGGCCTCCAGCCTGTGGGCCTCCCCTCTCCACATGGTGCAGAAACCAGATGGCTCCTGGAGACCTTGCGGCGACTACAGGCGGCTCAACCTCGCAACTGAACCTGACCATTACCCCCTGCCGAACATGCAGATCTCACGGCCTCCTTCCACGGGGCCAAAATATTTTCTAAGTTGGATCTTTTGAAATCTTACTTTCAGTTACCAGTTGCTCCAGAGGATATCCTGAAAACCGCCATCATCACGCCTTTCGGGTCCTACGTTTTCGCCTTCTCCACCTTCGGCCTGAGGAATGCGGGGGCGACCTTCCAGCGGCTCATGGACAGCATCCTGGGGACCTTAAGTTCTGCATCTGCTACGTGGATGATATCCTTATATTTTCCAGGTCCCACAAGGATCACCAGCGGCACATCCGGGCAGTCCTGCTGCGCCTGCAGGAGAATGGCTTCGTCATTCAGGTTCGACAAGTGCACCTTCGGCGTCGAGAAAGCTGACTTCCTGGGCCATGAGATATCCCTGGATGGTGTCCGCCCTCTCACATCAAAGGTCGCAGCCGTCACCAGGTTCCCTGTCCCCACCTCCTTCAGGGCCGTCCAGGAGTTCCTCGGGATGGTGAATTACTACAGGAGGTTCATCCCCGGGATTGCACACACCATGACAGAAACCCTGAGAGGCCAACCAAAATCCTTAGCATGGGGACCCAGCCAGCACCAGGCCTTCTCCCTGACGAAGGCCGCCCTCGCAGAGGCAACCGCCTTGGCCCACCAGGACCCCACCGCTCCCCTCTAGCTCATGACGGACGCCAGTAGCATCGCATGCAGAGCCATCCTGGAGCAGATCGTCGACGGTACCCCCCAGCCCATCGCCTTCTTCAGCAAGAAGTTCAATTCCGCAGAGGCCCGCTACAGCACCTTCGACAGGGAACTCTGCGCAGTATACTGGGCAGTCTGGCACTTCAAGTTCCTCCTGGAGGGTACGCCCTTCACAATCTACACAGACCACCAGCCGGTGGTCCACGCCTTCACAAAGCAGGGGGACGCATGGTCTTCCAGACAGCAGTGACACCTCGCAGCCATCACAGAGTTCACCTGCTCAGTCAAATACCTCCCCGGCAGGAAGAACCCTGTGGCAGACGCCTTCTCCAGGATTGAGCTCAAGCGGTGCAGCTCGGTATCAACTACGAGGACCTCGCCAGGGAGCAGGCCACCGACCCAGAGACTCCAGCCTACCGCACCGCCATCATGTCCCTGAAGTGGAGGGACGTGTCCCTCACCCCCGGGGGTCCAAGTCTCCTCTGCGACATCAGTACCGGCCAGCCTCGCCCCTTGTGCCCACCTCCCACCACCGCCAGGTATTCGACGTCATCCACGGGCTGTCACACCCCTCCGGCGGGACGACGGCCAAATTGCTGTCAGAGAAGTTCGTCTGGCACGGAGTGCAGAAGGACGCGAGGACCTGGGCGCCTTCCTGTCCGGGTTGTGGTCCGCCCTGGCACACCTGCTGGAGACAGCTCATCACACCACTACTGCCTACAACCCCGCAGCCAACGGCTTGGTCGAGCGTTTCCACAGGTCCCTGAAGACGTCCTCATGGCCCGCTGCACTGCGGAGGATTGGAAATACCAGCTGCCGTGGGCCCACCTCGGGCTGAGAACCGTCTCCAGGGCCAACAGCGACCCGTCCACAGCTGAGAAAATCTACGGCGAGCCCCTCATAGTCCCGGGCGAACTAGTCACAGAGGACCGCCACAACCCATCTGTCCAGAGGCTTCGCAACATAGTCGGCAAGTTCGCCCCCTGTACGCAGACATATACGGACAGGTCGGTCGCCTTCATGCCGCCCGGCTTGTCCTCCACCACCCACGTCTTCGTCAGGGATGACGCCATCCGCCCTCCACTGACCAGGCCCTACAGGAGGCCCTTCCATGTGCTGGAAAGGAATAACAAGGCATTCCTGCTCGCCCTTCATGGAATGAACGACTGGGTGTCGGTAGACCGCATCAAGCTCGCCCTCCTGGAGGAGGACACAGACGCCACCACACCACACCCTCTGCCTGAACAGTCGTCGCCGCAGCCGGCCCCCGGCAAGAAGCGGACACGCGGCTGGCCCCGGAAGCATCCGCCCACACCCACAGCCAGCTGTCCCCACACACAGCACATTCCCCTGCTGTCTTCACGTAGCAGCGGCACCCTTCAGCGCCCCAGCAGATACGCCGACTAATCAGACGTTACCCATGTCTTGTGGGGGGAGTATTTGTAAAGTCCCCGCTGAGCGGGTTTTCTGTGGTGATGACCCGTTTTCTTTGCCTCTTCGATTCGCCGCTCCTAGATTGGCAGGTCACATAGATCCAGTCAGACCCAATCATTTAAACTGTGTATATAAATATTTACCTGTCTCCAATTTGTATATCGTGTTCCTCTTCTCAGGAATCAGATTGTATTCAACTCATTTTCTGTCCATTTGTATAACTCAAAGTGCATTTGTTCATTGTATTTATTGTTAATAGTTATTGACCTCAGGTCACCCTTGTTCTCATTGTATTCCGCGGCATGACGTCAGTCCACCGCTATATAAACCGCCTGTGTCACCAATAAAGTAGCAGTAACCTTATCCTGCTTGTTTCTTTCGCACCTCTTAAAATCTTTGGCTTGCAGATGGAACTTTTAAAGGAGTACCATGTATATTTTTCCAGTTATATACCATTCATTTTCATTTTGGGGAGGGTCGTAATCCAGCTGCAATATATGTGCTTTTATGCAACGAAAATAGGAACACCTACAGGAGAATGCTTGCTGCTGTTCGAGAAATAGTTGCAGAAGCAGATCCTAAATAAATTCTTATAGACTCGAAACCACAGCCATGAGCGAATTCCAAATCTCTTATCCTAACACAGTAATTAAAGGCTGTTTCTTTCATCTCCTCCAGTGTGTGTACAGGAAACCTCATGAGCAGGGGATGAAAACTGCAATGGAATCCAGTTACGAATTAGCAACATTAATACTCTGCTTACCAGCCTTGGCTCTTGTTCCACTTGATTCAGTGGAAGAATCATTTGATATTTTAGGAGATGCAATGCCTGAACATGAGCGTATGGATGAGCTGTTGTCGTACTTTAAACACACATATATTTGTGGAAGATGTAGACGAAATGCAGCAACAAGACGTCCCTTGTTTTCGACTGAAAAATGGAATCATTTTGAAAATGCAGCAGAGGGAGTTGCACGAACTACTGTACTGTATAAGTGTGGTGGAAGGTTGGCATTATGTCCTTCAATCAATATTCCAGTGCCGCCACCCAAGATCATGGACATTTTTGGACGGCTTACTAAAGACATTGCCTTTCATCAATTAAATTTAATGCAAGGAATTGCCGATGTTACTTGACCACCCGTTAAAAAATAATTATATGTTAAAAGAAATGTACAACAAATTGTTAGTCAGTTCGGACCATCGGATGTTTTACATACCTTAAAACTGTTCAATATTCTTCAGGCCAATAAATACATTAAGAATTTAACATTTCACTATTTTCAGATTACTGTTTTAAAATATTTTAATTTTATAGCTATATTTTATAATACATGGGAATTTTCATTGTGTTTTATGGCGTGGAATAAAAATGTTTTAACTAAACTCTATTTTTTACTCCTTGATAAGATAATTACATATAAAATAAAATCTGCTGAGGTAAAATATTAATGTAAATTATCTATAATGTATGAAATTTTGCAATATTATTATCACTTAATGGATTTTCAGTTATACGAAAGTGATGAAAAGTCGTGATAATGAAATGTAATGATGACAAAAAGTCAGGTGATGAAATGTATTGATGACGAAAAGTCAAGTGGAGAAATATGATGATGATAAAAAGTCGACTGATGAGATGTAATGATGATGAAAAGCCAAGTGATGAAATGACGAAAAGCCGAGTGATGAAATGAAATGACGAAAAGTCGAATGATGAAATGTAATGATGATGAAAAGTCAAATGATGAAATGTAATGATGATGAAACGACAAGTGATATAATGACGAAAAACTGAGTGATGAAATGTAATGATGACGAATAGTCAAGTGAAAAAATGTATTGATGATTAAAAGTCGAGTGATGAAATGTAATGATGAGGAAAAGTCAAGTGATGAAATGACGAAAAGCTGAGTGATGAAATGTAATGTTGACGAAAAGTTGAGTGATGAAATGTAATGATGAAGAAAAGTAGAGTAATGAAATGTAATGATGACAAAAAGTCGAGTGATGAAATGTAATGATGAAAAGTCGACTGATGAAATGTTATGATCATGAAAAGTAAAGTGATGAAATGACGAAAAGCCGAATGATGAAATGTAATGATGACAAAAAGTCAAGTGATGAAATGTAATGATGACAAAAAGCCGGGCAATGAAATGCAATGATGACAAAAAGTCGAGTGAAGAAATGTAATGATGATGAAAATTCGAGTGATGAAAAGTAATGTTGAAAAGTCAATTAATGAAATGTAATGATGACGAAAAGTCGAGTGATGAAATGTAATGATGATGGAAAGTTCAGTGATGAAATGTAATGACGATGAAAACCCGAGTGATGAAATGTAATGATGACGGAAAGTCGAGTGATGAAATGTAATGATGATGAAAAGTCGAGTGATGAAATGACGAAAAGTCAAGTGATGAAATGTAATGACAAAAAGTCGAGTGATGAAATGTAATGATGATGGAAAGTCGAGTGGTGAAATGCAATGATGATGAAAAGTCGAGTGAAGAGATGTAATGATGACGAAAAGTCGATTGATGAAATGTAATGATGATGAAAAGTCGAGTGATGAAAAGTAATGATGAAAAAGTAATGATGAAAAGTCAATTAATGAAATGTAATGATGACGAAAAGTCGAGTGATGAAATGTAATGATGATGAAAAATCAAGTGATGAAATGTAATGATGATGAAAAGTCGAGTGATGAAATGTAATAGTGACAGAAAGTCGAGTGATGAAATGTAATGATGATGAAAAGTCAAGTGATGAAATGACGAACAGTCGAGTGATGAAATATAATGACAAAAAGTTGAGTGATGAAATGTAATGCTGATGAAAAGTTGAGTGGTGAAATGTAATGATGATGAAAGGTCAAGTGATGAAATGATAAGGCGAGTGATGAAAGGTAATGATGACGAAAAGTCAAGTGATGAAATGTAATAACGAAAATCCGAGTAAAGAAATATAACGATGATGAAAAATCGAGTGATGAAATGTAATGATGATGAAAAGTCAAGTGATGAAATGACGAAAGCCGAGTGATGAATTGTAATGATGACCAAAAGTCAAGTGATGAAATGTAATGACGACGAAAATTCAAGTGATGAAATTTAATGATGATGAAAAGTCGAATGATGAAATGTAATGATGACAAAAAGTTGAGTAATGAAATGTAATGATGACGAAAAGTCGAGTGATGAAATGTAATGATGATGAAAAGTCGTGAGAAATGACGAAAAGTCGAGTGATAAAATGTAATGATGATGAAGTCAAGTGATGAAATTTAATGATGATGAAAAGTCGAGTGATGAAATGTAAGGATGACAAAAAGTCGAGTGATGAAATGTAATAATGATGAAAATTCGAGTGATGAAATGTAATGACGAAAAGTCGAGTGATGAAATGTAAGGATGACGAACAGTCGAGTGATGAAATGTAATGGTGACGAAAAGTCGAGTGATGACATGTAACGATGAAGAAAAGTCCAGTGATAAAATGTAACAATGACGAAAAGCCGAGTGATGAAATGTAATGATGACGAAAAGTCGAGTGATGACATGTAATGATGATGAAAAGTCGAGTGATGAAATGTAATGATGACGAAAAGTCGAGTGATGACATGTAATGATGATGAAATTCGAGTGATGGAATGTAATGATGACGAAAAGTCGAGTGATGACATGTAATGATGATGAAATTCGAGTGATCACATGTAATGATGATGAAATTCGAGTGATGAAATGTAATGATGACGAAAAGTCAAGCCAAGAAATGTCATGATAATGAAGAGTGATGAGAAAGTAATGATGACGAAAAGTCAAGCGATGAAATGTAATGATAATGAAAATTAAACTGAAACGACGAAATGTAATGATGATGATAAGTCAAGTGATGAAATGTAATGATGATGAAAAGTCAAGTGATGAAATGACGAAAAGTCGAGTGATGAAATGTAATGATGATGAAATGTCAATTGATGAAATAACAAAAAGTCGAGTGATGAAATTTAATAATGACAAAAAGTCAAGTGATGAAATGTAATGATGGTGAAAAGTCAAGCCATGAAATGTAATGATAATGAACAGTAAAGTGAAATGACGAAAAGTCAAGTGACGAAATGTAATGATGATGAAAAATCGAGTGATAAAATGTAATGATGATGAAAAGTCAAGTGATGAAATGACGAAAAGCCGAGTGATGAAATGTAATGATGACGAAAAGTCAAGCCAAGAAATGTCATGATAATGAAAAGTGATGAAATGTAATGATGATGAAAAGTCAAGCAATGAAATGTAATGATAATGAAAAGTAAAGTGAAACGACGAAAAGTCGAGTGACGAAATGTAATGATGATGATAAGTCAAGTGATGAAATGTAATGATGATGAAAAGTCAAGTGATGAAATGAAGAAAAGTCGAGTGATGAAATGTAATGATGATGAAATGTCAATTGATGAAATAACAAAAAGTCGAGTGATGAAATTTAATAATGACAAAAAGTCAAGTGATGAAATGTAATGATGGCGAAAAGTCAAGCCATGAAATGTAATGATAATGAACAGTAAAGTGAAATGACGAAAAGTCAAGTGACGAAATGTAATGATGATGAAAAATCGAGTGATGAAATGTAATGATGATGAAAAGTCAAGTGATGAAATGTCGAAAAGCCGAGTGATGAAATGTAATGATGAAGAAATGTCAAGAGATGAAATGACGAAAAGTCGAGTGACGAAATGTAATGATGATGAAATGTCAATTGATGAAATAACAAAAAGTCGAGTGATGAAATGTAACAATGACAAAAAGTCAAGTGATGAGATGTAATGATGGCGAAAAGTCAAGCGATGAAATGTAATGACAGTGAACAGTAAAGAGAAATGACGAAAAGTCAAGCGATGAAATGTAATGATAGTGAACAGTAAAGTGAAATGACGAAAAGTCGAGTAACGAAATGCAATGATGATGAAAAATTGAGTGATGAAATGTAATGATGACGAAAAGGCAAGTGATGAAATAACGAAAAGTCGAGTGATGAAATGTAATGATGACGAAAAGTCAAGCGATGAAAATAATGATAATGAAAAGTAAAGCGAAACGATGAAAAGTCGAGTGACGAAATGTAATGATGATGATAAGTCAAGTGATGAAATGTAATGATGATGAAAAGTCAAGTGATGAAATGACGAAAAGTCGAGTGATGAAATGTAATGATGATGAAATGTCAATTGATGAAATAACAAAAAGTCGAGTGATGAAATTTAATAATGACAAAAAGTCAAGTGATGAAATGTAATGATGGCGAAAAGTCAAGCCATGAAATGTAAATGATAATAATGAACAGTAAAGTGAAATGACGAAAAGTCAAGTGACGAAATGTAATGATGATGAAAATCGAGTGATGAAATGTAATGATTATGAAAAATTCAAGTGATGAAATGTCGAAAAGCCGAGTGATGAAATGTAATGATGAAGAAATGTCAAGAGATGAAATGACGAAAAGTCGAAAGGGACGAAAATGTAATGATGATGAAATGTCAATTGATGAAATAACAAAAGTCGAGTGATGAAATGTAACAATGACAAAAAGTCAAGTGATGAAATGTAATGATGGCGAAAAGTCAATCAATGAAATGTAATGACAGTGAACATGTAAAGTGAAATGACGAAAAGTCAAGTCGATGAAATGTAATGATAGTGAACATGTAAAGTGAAATGAATGAAAAGTCGAGTAACGAAATGCAATGATGATGAAAAATTGAGAAATGAAATGTAATGATGACGAAAAGGCAAGTGATGAAATAACGAAAAAAAGTCGAGATAATGAATAGCAAAGTGATGAAATGTAATGATGACGATGAAAAGTCGAAAAGTCAAGATGATGAAATGACGAAAAATGTCGATGAAAATATAATGATAAAAGATGAAATGTAAAGTGAAACAACGTAAAAATGTCGAGTGAAATGACGAAAAGTCGAAAAAAAATGTGATGAAATGTAATGATGATGATAAGTCAAGTGATGAAATGTAATGATGATGAAAAGTCAAGTGATGAAATGACGAAAAGTCGAGTGATGAAATGTAATGATGATGAAATGTCAATTGATGAAATAACAAAAAGTCGAGTGATGAAATTTAATAATGACAAAAGTCAAGTGATGAAATGTAATGATGGTGTAAAGTCAGTCAAGTGAAATGTAAAAGTGATAATGAAAATCGAGTGATTAAATGTAAAAATGTGAAATGACGAAAAGTCAATGATGAAGAAAAATGTCAAGAGATGAAATAAAAAGTCGATTGATAAAATGTATGATGAAAAAATCAAGTGATGAAATGTTATGATGAAATGTACAATGAAAAAAGTAAAAATGATGTAATGATGATGATGAAAGTAAAATGACGAAAAGTCGAGTGATGAAATGTAAATGAAAAAGTCAATTGATGAAATGAAATGATGAAAAGTCAAGTGATGAAAATGACGAAAAAACTCGATGAAATGTAAATGATGACGAAAAGTCAAGTGACCAAGAAAAGTCGAGTGAAAATTAATGATGATGAAATGATAATGAAAAGTGATGAAATGACGAAAAGTCAATGAAATGATGAAAAAATCAATGAAATGACGAAAAGTCAAAAATGAAATGTAATGAAATGTAATGATAATGAAAATTCGAGTAATGAAATGAAAAATGAAATGTAAATGACGAAAAGTCGACTGATGAAATGTAATGATGATGATAAGTGTACAATGACAAAAAGTGAAATGTCAATAATGATGATGAAAAGTCAAGTGAAAATGAAGAAAAGTCGAGTGATGAAATGTAATGATGATGAAATGTCAATTGATGAAATAACAAAAAATCGAGTGATGAAATTTAATAATGACAAAAAGTCAAGTGATGAAATGTAATGATGGCGAAAAGTCAAGCTAATGAAATGTAATGATAATGAACAGATGAAAGTGAAATGACGAAAAAGTCAAGTGATGAAATGACGAAATGAGTAAAATGATGAAAAATCGAGTGAGAAATGATGAAAATGTAATGATGATGAAAAGTCAAGTGATGAAATGTCGAAAAATGCCGAAATGTATGTGATGAAATGAAATGTAATGATGAAGAAATGTCAAGAGATGAAATGACGAAAAGTCGAGTGATAATGAAATGTAAAAACAATGATGAAATGTCAATTGATGAAATAACAAAAAGTCGAGTGATGAAATGTAACAATGACAAAAAGTCAAGTGATGAGATGTAATGATGGCGAAAAGTCAAAGTCAAGATGAAATGTAATGATAATGAACAGTAAAGTGAAACGAATGTAATGACAGTGAACAGTAAAGTGAAATGACGAAAAGATGAAATGACGATGAAATGTAAATGATAGTGAACAGTAAAGATGAAATGACGAAAAGTCGAGTAACGAAATGCAATGATGATGAAAAAATTGAGTGATGAAATGTAATGATGATGAAAAGGCAAGTGATGAAATAACGAAAAGTCGAGGATGAAATGTAATGATGACGAAAAAGTCATGATGAAAAATTGAGTGATGAGATGAAAATAATGATAATGAAAAGTAAAGCTAAACGATGAAAAGTCGAAAAGACGAAAAAGTGTAATGATGATGATAAGTCAAGTGATGAAATGTAATGATGATGAAAAGTCAAGTGATGAAATGACGAAAAGTCGAGTGATGAAATGTAATGATGATGAAATGTCAATTGATGAAATAACAAAAAGTCGAGTGATGAAATTTAATAATGACAAAAAGTCAAGTGATGAAATGTAATGATGGCGAAAAGTCAAGCCATGAAATGTAATGATAATGAACAGTAAAGTGAAATGACGAAAAGTCAAGTGACGAAATGTAATGATGATGAAAAATCGAGTGATGAAATGTAATGATTATGAAAATTCAAGTGATGAAATGTCGAAAAGCCGAGTGATGAAATGTAATGATGAAGAAATGTCAAGAGATGAAATGACGAAAAGTCGAGTGACGAAATGTAATGATGATGAAATGTCAATTGATGAAATAACAAAAAGTCGAGTGATGAAATGTAACAATGACAAAAAGTCAAGTGATGAAATGTAATGATGGCGAAAAGTCAATCAATGAAATGTAATGACAGTGAACAGTAAAGTGAAATGACGAAAAGTCAAGCGATGAAATGTAATGATAGTGAACAGTAAAGTGAAATGACGAAAAGTCGAGTAACGAAATGCAATGATGATGAAAAATTGAGTGATGAAATGTAATGATGACGAAAAGGCAAGTGATGAAATAACGAAAAGTCGAGTGATGAAATGTAATGATGACGAAAAGTCAAGCGATGAAATATAATGATAATGAAAAGTAAAGTGAAACAACGAAAAGTCGAGTGACGAAATGTAATGATGATGATAAGTCAAGTGATGAAATGTAATGATGATGAAAAGTCAAGTGATGAAATGACGAAAAGTCGAGTGATGAAATGTAATGATGATGAAATGTCAATTGATGAAATAACAAAAAGTAGAGTGATGAAATTTAATAATGACAAAAAGTCAAGTGATGAAATGTAATGATGAGAAAAGTCAAGCCATGAAATGTAATGATAATGAACAGTAAAGTGAAATGACGAAAAGTCAAGTGACAAAATGTAATGATGATGAAAAATCGAGTGATGAAATATGATGATGAAAAGTCAAGTGATGAAATGACGAAAAGCCGAGTGATGAAATATAATGATGACGAAAAGTCAAGCCAAGAAATGTCGTGATAATGAAAAGTGATGAAATGAAATGATGACGAAAAGTCAAGCGATGAAATGTAATGATAATGAAAAGTAAAGTGAAACAACGAAAAGTCGAGTGACGAAATGTAATGATGATGATAAGTCAAGTGATGAAATGGCAATGATGATGAAAAGTCAAGTGATGAAATGAAGAAAAGTCGAGTGATGAAATGTAATGATGATGAAATGTCAATTGATGAAATAACAAAAAGTCGAGTGATGAAATTTAATAATGACAAAAAGTCAAGTGATGAAATATAATGATGGCGAAAAGTCAAAGAAATGTAATGATAATGAACAGTAAAGTGAAATGACGAAAAGTCAAGTGACGAAATGTAATGATGATGAAAAACCGAGTGAAGAAATGTAATGATGATGAAAATTCAAGTGATGAAATGACGAACAGCCGAGTGATGAAATGTAATGATGACGAAAAGTCAACAGATGAAATGACGAAAAGTCGAGTGATGAAATGTAATGATGATGAAATATCAATTGATGAAATAACAAAAAGTCGAGTGATGAAATGTAACAATGACAAAAAGTCAAGTGATGAAATGTAATGATGGCGAAAAGTCAAGCAATGAAATGTAATGATAGTGAACAGTAAAGTGAAATGACGAAAAATCAAGCGATGAAATGTAATGATAGTGAACAGTAAAGTGAAATGACGAAAAGTCGAGTGACGAAATGTAATGATGATGAAAAATTGAGTGATGAGATGTAATGATGACGAAAAGTCAAGTGATGAAATGACGAAAAGTCGAGTGATGAAATGTAATGATGACGAAAAGTCAAGTGATGAAATGTAATGATAATGAAAAGTAAAGTGAAACGACGAAAAGTCGAGTGACGAAATGTAATGATGATGATAAGTCAAGTGATGAAATGTAATGATGATGAAAAGTCAAGTGATGAAATGACGAAAAGTCGAGTGATGAAATGTAATGATGATGAAATGTCAATTGATTAAATAACAAAAAGTCGAGTGATGAAATTTAATAATGACAAAAAGTCAAGTGATGAAATATATGGCGAAAAAGTGGCAAAAATGTCAATGATGATGAAATGTAATGATGACGAAATGTAATGATAAAAGTGAAAAAATCGAAAAATACCGATGATGAAAGTCAAAGTCGTAATGACAAATGTAAAATGATGATGAAAAATCGAGTGATGAAATGTAATGATGATGAAAAGTTAAGTGATGAAATGACGAAAAGCCGAGTGATGAAATGTAATGATGAAATGTAATGATGAAAAGTCAAAAATGCAAAGAAGTGTCATGATAATGAAAAGTGATGAAATGAAAAGTCGAGATGACAAAAAGTCAAAGCAAGTGATGAAAAATGTAATGATAATGAAAAGTCAAGGATGAAATGTAATGATGAAAAAAATCGAGTGACGAAATGAAAAAGTCGAGATCGAAATGTAATGATGATGAAAGTCACGAAAAGTGATGAAATGTCAATGATGATGAAATGTAATGATGATGATAAAGTCATGAAAATGTAATGATGATGAAATGTCAATTGATGAAATAACAAAAGTCGAGTGATGAAATGAAAAATGACAAAAGTCAAGTGATGAAATGTAATGATGGCGAAAAAGTCAAGTGAAAATGAAATGTAATGATAGTGAAACAGTAAAGTGAAATGACGAAAAATGTAATGATGACAAAAGTCAAGTGATGAAATGAAAAGTAATGATAGTGAACAGTAAAATGAAATGACGAAAAGTCGAAATGACGAAATGTAATGATGATGAAAAACCGAGTGGGGAAATGTAATGATGATGAAAATTCGTGATGAAATGACGAAAAGTCGAGTGATGAAAAAGTCAAGTAATGAATGATAATGAAAAGTCAACGGATGAAATGACAAAAAGAATGATGAAGGTGATGAAATGTAATGATGATGAAATGTCAATTGATGAAATAACAAAAAATCGAGGATGAAATGTAAATTGAATGACAAAAAGGCAAGTGATGAAATGTAATGATAGAGAAAAGTCAAAAGTCAATGAAAATGTAATGATAGTGAACAGAAATGTAAAGTGAAATGACGAAAATCGAGTGATGAAAAAGTAATGATGACGAAACCAAGCGGGAAATGTAATGATAAATGTGAACAGTAAAGTAATGAAATGAAAAGTCAAGTGAAAATGACGAAGTCGAGTGATGAAATGTAATGATGACGAAAATGAAAGTAATGATGATGAAAAATTGAGTGATGAGATGTGATGAAATGAATGAAAAAAGTCAAGTGATGAAATGACGAAAAGTCGAGTGATGAAATGTAATGATGACGAAAAGTCAAGTGATGAAATGAATGAAAAAAAGCGTTTATGAAATGTAATAATGAAAAGTAAAGTGAAACGACGAAAAGTCGAGTGACGAAATGTAATGATGATGATAAGTCAAGTGATGAAATGTAATGATGATGAAAAGTCAAGTGATGAAATGACGAAAAGTCGAGTGATGAAATGTAATGATGATGAAATGTCAATTGATGAAATAACAAAAGTAGTCGAGTGATGAAATTTAATAATGACAAAAGTCATGATGAAATGAAATAATGATGGCAAAAATGTCAATGATGATGAAATGTAATGATAATGAACAGTAATGAAATGAAATGACGAAAAGTCAAGTCACAAATGTAATGATGATGAAAAATCGAGTGATGAAATGTAATGATGATGAAAAGTTAATGATGACGAAATGTGATGAAATGACGAAAAGCCGAGTGATGAAATGTAATGATGACGAAAAGTCAAGCCAAGAAGTGTCATGAAACGATAATGAAAAGTGATGAAATGAAATGATGACAATGTAATGATGAAAAAGTCAAGTGATGAAATGTAATGATAATGAAAAGTAAAGTGAAATGATGATGACAAAAAGTGAAAAAGTCGAAATGAATGATGATGAAAAAGTGATGAAATGTAATGATGATGATAAGTCAAGTGATGAAATGGCAATGATGATGGAAAGTCAAGTGATGAAATGAAGAAAAGTCGAGTGATGAAATGTAATGATGATGAAATGTAATTGATGAAATAACAAAAAGTCGAGTGATGAAATTTAATAATGACAAAAAGTCAAGTGATGAAATATAATGATGGCGAAAAGTCAAGCCATGAAATGTAATGATAATGAACAGTAAAGTGAAATGACGAAAAGTCAAGTGACGAAATGTAATGATGATGAAAAACCGAGTGATGAAATGTAATGATGATGAAAAGTCAAGTGATGAAATGACCAAAAGCCGAGTGATGAAATGTAATGATGACGAAAAGTCAAGAGATGAAATGACGAAAAGTCGAGTGATGAAATGTAATGATAATGAAATGTCAATTGATGAAATAACAAAAAGTCGAGTGATGAAATGCAACAATGACAAAAAGTCAAGTGATGAAATGTAATGATGGCGAAAAGTCAAGCCATGAAATGTAATGATAATGAAAAGTAAAGTGAAACGACGAAAAGTCGAGTGACAAAATGTAATGATGATGATGATAAGTCAAGTGATGAAATGTAATGATGATGAAAAGTCAAGTGATGAAATGATGAAAAGTCGAGTGATGAAATGTAATGATGATGAAAATGAAATGTCAATTGATGAAATAACAAAAGTCGAGTGATGAAATTTAATAATGACAAAAAACGTCAAGTGATGAAATGTAATGATGGCGAAAAGTCAAACCATGAAATGTAATGATAATGAACAGTAAAGTGAAATGACGAAAAGTCAAGTGACGAAATGTAATGATGATGAAAAATCGAGTGATGAAATGTAATGATGATGAAAAGTCAAGTGATGAAATGACAAAAAGCCGAGTGATGAAATGTAATGATGACGAAAAGTCAAGCCAAGAAATGTCATGATAATGAAAAGTGATGAAATGTAATGATGACGAAAAGTCAAGCGATGAAATGTAATGATAATGAAAAGTAAAGTGAAACGACGAAAAGTCGAGTGACGAAATGTAATGATGATGATAAGTCAAGTGATAAAATGTAATGATGATGAAAAGTCAAGTGATGAAATGTAATGATGATGAAATGCCAATTGATGAAATAACAAAAAGTCGAGTGACGAAATTTAATAATGACAAAAAGTCAAGTGATGAAATATAATGATGGCGAAAAGTCAAGCGATGAAACATAATGATAATGAACAGTAAAGTGAAATGACGAAAAGTCAAGTGATGAAAAGTAATGATGATGAAAATTCGAGTGATGAAATGTAATGATGATGAAAAGTCAAGTGATGAATGACGAAAAGCCAAATGATGAAATGTAATGATGACGAAAAGTCAAAAGATGAAATGACGAAAAGTTGAGTGACGAAATGTAATGATGATGAAATGTCAAGTGATGAAATAACAAAAAGTCGAGTGATGAAATGTAACAATGACAAAAAGTTAAGTGATGAAATGTAATGATGGCGAAAAGTCAAGCGATGAAATGTAATGATAGTGAACAGTAAAGTGAAATGACGAAAAGTCGAGTGATGAAAAGTAATGATGATGAAATGTTAAGTGATGAAATAAAAAGTCGAGTGATGAAATTTAATAATGACAAAAAGTCAAGTGATGAAATGTAATGATGGCGAAAAGTCAAGAGATGAAATGTAATGATAGTGAACAATAAAGTGAAATGACGAAAAGTCGAGTGACGAAATGTAATGATGATGAAAAATCGAGTGATGGAATGTAATGATGACGATAAGTCAAGTGATGAAATGACGAAAAGTCGAGTGATGAAATGTAATGATGACGAAAAGTCAAGTGATGAAATGTAATGATGGCGAAAAGTCAAGCCATGAAACGTAATGATAATGAAAAGTAAAGTGAAATGACGAAAAGTCGAGTGACGAAATGTAATGATGATGAAAAATCGAGTGATGAAATGTAATGATGACGAAAAGTCAAGTGATGAAATGATGAAAAGTCGAGTGATGAAATGTAATGATGATGAAATGTCAATTGATGAAATAATAAAAAGTCGAGTGATGAAATTTAATAATGTACAAATTATCAAAATGGCTCGAGACCTGTTATCACCCTTTCTAGGAACCTTCTCACCATCCCACGTCAAACATGCTGAGGATTTTAAACAAAAATTTAATAGTTTAAACATCCCCTCAAACAACATCAAATTGCTCAGCCTAGACGTCGAGTCATTATTTACTAAAGTCCCGATTGCCGACGTGTTGTCTTTCTTAGAGAGGAAGTTACAACCATATGAAGACCATTTTCCTCTTGGGATAGATAAAACTTTAAAACTTATCAACCTCTGTGTAACTAACAAACGTGTTTTCTTTCAATGGTAATATTTACAAACAAAAATTTGGCTGTAGCATGGGAAGTCCCCTATCACCCTTCTAGCAAACTTGTACATGGAATATTTCGAAACAGAACTTTTGTCGTCTATCAAACCCAATATGATCTGGCTTAGATACGTAGATGATATCTTTACTTTCTGGGACAATAGCTGGGGGGACTTTAATGAATTTTTTAACAGGCTAAATTCGCTAGTTCCGACCATAAAATTTAAATCGGAATGGGAAAAGGACGGAAAACTGCCGTTCCTAGATGTACTGATCATAAGAATACAGAACAGATATGCATTTACAGTATATAGAAAACCCACCTTCGCTGTTTCTACATTCATTTCTTAAGCTACCACGACGTCTCCGTAAAATCATGGTAGGGTGCAACTTATTCCCCAGAGGACTTAGGATACGTTCAAATGAGTACCTAGATAAAGAATTCAACACGATCCGCCAACACCTAACGCAACTGCTCTATCCACCACACATTATCGAGAGGGCTATTAACAAAGCGAATAAAATATACCATAGAGGTCCCACTCACAACAGAAATAGATTTCAACAACAAAATAAAGCTTCCGTATGACGAAAAACATCCAAAAGCCACCGAACAACTCAGGTCTAACAATCCCTTCATTTTTCATTATCCCAAATCCGTCGGGAGTTCGCTCATTAACGTATACTTAAATAACAAAGGGAAGAAGCCGGAGTTTACAAGATACCGTGTAGCAATTGTAATGACATTTACATAGGCGAGACAGGTAGATTGCTCTCGCAAAGAATAACAGAGCACAAAAGATC
>NC_089761.1:11758091-11781308 GCF_040412425.1 Macrobrachium rosenbergii
TCCTTCATATGTGTGAACTTTGTAGACATAGGCCTACGACTGTTATAAGTTGAACTATTAGTCTTATTAACATCAACAAATACGACTTCTGTAAAGATTTGCTTGCACATTAATCAAATTTTTGAATGACTAATCCTATGTATATTGTGAACTAGCAAAACTTAATATAAAATATACTGAACTAGACTAACAGATTTCATGTCTTTGTAATACACAGAATATAATTAGGTGCTTGCAATACAAGACACACACACACACACATATATATACTGTATATATATATATATATATATATATATATATATATATATATATATATATATATACAATGATTGTATATAAATCACGGTGTGATAAAAAAAAAATTTCATAACAAGAGCTGCGTGTTCCAAACGTACCAACGAACTATCATGGCGGAGGTGGGTCATTGCCGAATTAATAATAATTTCCCCACTCACGACGGAAAACAGTACAGCAGACTCGGTAATGATTTATACCTCTTGATGGCACGGTGGTAACGTCTACTGGAGTCGTTGAATGGGTCCATGTCAAGGGTTCGCGTCCCAGTGGTACCTGTTCATTTATCACTTATATAAATTCCCCTTCGGTGATAATTCTCCATCGGAGATACTCGAGGTAGCGTGAATTTGATATTAAACGACATTTGTAGCTTCATGATTGTATATAAATCACGGTGTGATAAAAAAATTTCATAACAAGAACTGCGTGTTCCAAACGCACCAACGAACTATCATGGCGGAGGTGGGTCATTGCCGAGGTTGGCAGTACAATTTCCCCGCTCACGACGGAAAAAACAGTACAGCAGACTCGGTAATGATTTATACCTCTCTTGATGGCGCGGTGGTAACGCTCTACTGGAGTCGTTGAATGGGTCCATGTCAAGGGTTCGCAGTGTGGTACCTGTTCATTTATCACTTATATAAATTCCCCTTCGGTGATAATTCTCCATCGGAGATACTCTCGAGGTAGCGTGAATTTGATATTAAACGACATTTGTAGCTTCATGATTGTATATAAATCACGGTGTGATAAAAAAATTTCATAACAAGAGCTGCGTGTTCCAAACGTACCAACGAACTATCATGGCGGAGGTGGGTCATTGCCGAGGCTAAGTACAATTTCCCCGCTCACGACGGGAAAAAACAGTACAGCAGACTCGGTAATGATTTATACCTTTGATGGCACGGTGGTAACGCTCTACTGAGTCGTTGAATGGGTCCATGTCAAGGGTTCGCGTCCCAGTGGTACCTGTTCATTTATCACTTATATAAATTCCTTCGGTGATAATTCTCCATCGGAGATACTCGAGGTAGCGTGAATTTGATATTAAACGACATTTGTAGCTTCATGATTGTATATAAATCACGGTGTGATAAAAAAAAATTTCATAACAAGAGCTGCGTGTTCCAAACGCATACCAACGAACTATCATGGCGGAGGTGGGTCATTGCCGAGGCTAAGTACAATTTCCCGCTCACGACGGAAAAAAAACAGTACAGCAGACTCGGTAATGATTTATACCTCTCTTGATGGCGCGTGGTAACGCTCTACTGAGTCGTTGAATGGGTCCATGTCAAGGGTTCGCGTCCCAGTGGTACCTGTTCATTTATCACTTATATAAATTCCTCTTCGGTGATAATTCTCCATCGGAGATACTCGAGGTAGCGTGAATTTGATATTAAACGACATTTGTAGCTTCATGATTGTATATAAATCACGGTGTGATAAAAAAATTTCATAACAAGAGCTGCGTGTTCCAAACGTACCAACGAACTATCATGGCGGAGGTGGGTCATTGCGAGGTTAAGTACAATTTCCCTCCACGACGGGAAAACAGTACAGCAGACTCGGTAATGATTTATACCTCTCTTGATGGCGCGTGGTAACGCCTACTGGAGTCGTTGAATGGGTCCATGTCAAGGGTTCGCGTCCCAGTGGTACCTGTTCATTTATCACTTATATAAATTCCTTCGGTGATAATTCTCCATCGGAGATACTCGAGGTAGCGTGAATTTGATATTAAACGACATTTGTAGCTTCATGATTGTATATAAATCACGGTGTGATAAAAAATTTCATAACAAGAGCTGCAGAAATTCCAAACGTACCAACGAACTATCATGGCGGAGGTGGGTCATTGCCGAGGTTAAGTACAATTTCCCCGCTCACGACGGAAAAAACAGTACAGCAGACTCGGTAATGATTTATACCTCTTTGATGGCGTTGGTAACGTCTACTGGAGTCGTTGAATGGGTCCATGTCAAGGGTTCGTGTCCCAGTGGTACCTGTTCATTTTATCACTTATATAAATTCCTTCGGTGATAATTCTCCATCGGAGATACTCGAGGTAGCATGAATTTGATATTAAACGACATTTGTAGCTTCATGATTGTATATAAATCACGGTGTGATAAAAAAATTTCATAACAAGAGCTGCGTTTCCAAACGTACCAACGAACTATCATGGCGGAGGTGGGTCATTGCCGAGGCTAAGTACAATTTCCCGCCACGATGGGAAAAAACAGTACAGCAGACTCGGTAATGATTTATACCTCTCTGATGGCGCCGTGGTAACGTCTACTGGAGTCGTTGAATGGGTCCATGTCAAGGGTTCGCGTCCCAGTGGTACCTGTTCATTTATCACTTATATAAATTCCCCTTCGGTGATAATTCTCCATCGGAGATACTTGTCGAGGTAGCGTGAATTTGATATTAAACGACATTTGTAGCTTCATGATTGTATATAAATCACGGTGTGATAAAAAAAATTTCATAACAAGAGCTGCGTGTTCCAAACGTACCAACGAACTATCATGGCGGAGGTGGTCATTGCCGAGGTTAAATTACCAATTTCCCGCTCACGACGGAAAAAACAGTACAGCAGACTCGGTAATGATTTATACCTCTCTTGATGGCGCGGTGGTAACGTCTACTGGAGTCGTTGAATGGGTCCATGTCAAGGGTTCGCGTCCCAGTGGTACCTGTTCATTTATCACTTATATAAATTCCCTTCGGTGATAATTCTCCATCGGAGATACTCGAGGTAGCGTGAATTTGATATTAAACGACATTTGTAGCTTCATGATTGTATATAAATCACGGTGTGATAAAAAAAAATTTCATAACAAGAGCTGCGTGTTCCAAACGTATCAACGACTATCATGGCGGAGGTGGGTCATTGCGAGGTTAAGTACAATTTCCCGCTCACGACAGGAAAAACAGTACAGCAGACTCGGTAATGATTTATACCTCTCTTGATGGCGCCCAGTGGTAACGCGTCTACTGGAGTCGTTGAATGGGTCCATGTCAAGGGTTCGCGTCCCAGTGGTACCTGTTCATTTATCACTTATATAAATTCCCCTTCGGTGATAATTCTCCATCGGAGATACTCTCGAGGTAGCGTGAATTTGATAATAAACGACATTTGTAGCTTCATGATTGTATATAAATCACGGTGTGATAAAAAAAAAAATTTCATAACAAGAGCTGCGGGTTCCAAACGTACCAACGAACTATCATGGCGGAGGTGGGTCATTGCCGAGGCTAAGTACAATTTCCCCGCTCACGACAGGAAAAACAGTACAGCAGACTCGGTAATGATTTATACCTCTTGATGGCGCGGTGGTAACGCCTTCTGAGTCGTTGAATGGGTCCATGTCAAGGGTTCGGCGTCCCAGTGGTACCTGTTCATTTATCACTTATATAAATTCCTTCGGTGATAATTCTCCATCGGAGATACTTTCGAGGTAGCGTGAATTTGATATTAAACGACATTTGTAGCTTCATGATTGTATATAAATCACGGTGTGATAAAAAAATTTCATAACAAGAGCTGCGTGTTCCAAACGTACCAACGAACTATCATGGCGGAGGTGGGTCATTGCCGAGTTAAAAACAATTTCCCCGCCACGACGGAAAACAGTACAGCAGACTCGGTAATGATTTATACCTCTCTTGATGGCGCGGTGGTAACGTCTACTGGAGTCGTTGAATGGGTCCATGTCAAGGGTTCGCCCCAGTGGTACCTGTTCATTTATCACTTATATAAATTCCTTTCGGTGATAATTCTCCATCGGAGATACTCGAGGTAGCGTGAATTTGATATTAAACGACATTTGTAGCTTCATGATTGTATATAAATCACGGTGTGATAAAAAAATTTCATAACAAGAGCTGCGTGTTCCAAACGTACCAACGAACTATCATGGCGGAGGTGGGTCATTGCCGAGGTTAATACAATTTCCCCGCTCACGACGGGAAAAAACAGTACAGCAGACTCGGTAATGATTTATACCTCTCTTGATGGCGCGGTGATAACGTCTACTGGAGTCGTTGAATGGGTCCATGTCAAGGGTTCGCGTCCCAGTGGTACCTGTTCATTTATCACTTATATAAATTCCCTTCGGTGATAATTCTCCATCGGAGATACTCTCGAGGTAGCGTGAATTTGATATTAAACGACATTTGTAGCTTCATGATTGTATATAAATCACGGTGTGATAAAAAAAAAAATTTCATATATATATATATATATATATATATATATATATATATATATATATATATATATATATATATATATATATATATATATATATATAAAATACTGTTGTGTAATTTCTCATTTCTTTCATTGCTAGTTAGGCCTATCATTTGATGCCTCTTATGAAGTTACCAAATATATAACGCCTATTTTTGTATTTCTTATTATCTAAGTTTCTAAAGAATTAAAATTAGCAAGAAGTTCAACATTAATTTAGTTAATGCTAAATGCCAGCAGTGAAGAAGACTACCATGCTCATCAGTGGAGAATGTCTCCTCCTCTTCGCAAAAGATGATTCTTACAGAAATCATCGGCAAACCCTAGCCTCTATTCTTTGTGTTTCGCTGATATGAAGTGTTTCTTGGCAAGAGTATGATGAAATAATATTTTGGTCTCATGTAGCCTGTTACAGATGGTTTGAGCAGCAACTTGAAGGGAAAGTGTAATGTTCTCTCTTTATGGCAACACCGGCTTGTCAGGGGAGTTAGGCGGAGCTCCTTCAGTGATCATCCGATGATGATCCTTAACAGTAGTGCAACAATGGGGTCGTCCTCCACTTTTTACAATGAATTTATCATATTTCCTCGTTCTCTCTATTGTTTTATGCCTCTATACATGGTTGTTTTACTTACCCTAAACTGCCGAGCAATATCTACAATAGAGACATTAGTCTTATGCAAGGTAATGATTGTGGTGCGGCAGTCTGTTGCCCATCTTATTGGTGCAAGTGATGAGACAGTTTAGTTTAATTTTCCTGCCCAAATGTGGAGTCACAAGACAACATACGACGTTACGAGATTTTTTTCTTTTTTGTTTTTGACAACAATAATGGTTGAATTCTTTCTTTCTTTATTTATATATAATTTCATTGATGATTATTCAATATTACTTTATTAGTCAATAGGCTTTTTATCTGGATTCGAAATATAGTTTCTTCTTTTGACTCTTTTTGCCCAATCATCTGAAGTGAAAATTTTCAAAATGTTTCGTCATTTTTCGTAATATGAATTTTTCACTCACCATTCTTCTTTATATTGTTAACCGGATGATTAATAACATAAAGTCGAATAAGAAAATTACATTTCCTTGTAAATATCAAAAGAACAAATTACTGTTAGGTGAACGAAAACTTGTGGAACATGTTGCAAAAACATTTTGAGTGACTACATATGTATATGTATATATATATATATATACATATATATATATATATATATATATATATATATATATATATATATATATATATATATATATATATATATATAATCAGAAAGCTACAAACGTCCTTTTAATATCCAATTCACTCTACCTCGGAAATAATATATTTTCATATATGTTACCATGGGAATTTTAGTTGATAATAAGTCCACCGTCCGTAGGATCGAACCAGCGACGGACGAGGAATCAGGACTACAGTGACGCACTAACGAAATCGGCCACAAGAGAGGTATAAGTGAATAACATCTCCCATCAACTCACCCGTCGAACTCAGGTGTTTTGCGTTTGGAGACGATATCCACCCACCTCTGCCATGTTGACCGTGTGAAAGCGTTTGTCGACGTAGCCATATTATGACTATTTATCACATCACCGTGATTCATATACAATCAGAAAGCTACAAACGTCCTTTAATATCCAATTCCTCTACCTCGAAATAATATATTTTCATATATGTTACCGAAGAAGGGAATTTTTAGTTGATAATAAGTCCACCGTCCCGTGGGATCAACCAGCGACGGACGAGAATCAGGACTACAGTGACGCACTAACGAAATCGGCCACAAGAGAGGTATAAGTGAATAACATCTCCCCATCAACTCACCCGTCGAACTCAGGTGTTTTGCGTTTGGAGCCCGATATCCACCCACCTCTGCCATGTTGACCGTGTAGTGCGTTTGTCGCACGTAGCCATATTATGACTATTTATCACATCACCGTGATTCATATACAATCAGAAAGCTACAAACGTCCTTTAATATCCAATTCACTCTACCTCGAAATAATATATTTTCATATATACCGAAGGGGAATTTTAGTTGATAATAAGTCCACCGTCCGACGGGATCGAACCAGCGACGGACGAGGAATCAGGACTACAGTGACGCACTAACGAAATCGGCCACAAGAGAGGTATAAGTGAATAACATCTCCCATCAACTCACCCGTCGAACTCAGGTGTTTTGCGTTTGGAGACAATATCCACCCACCTCAACTAAAAATTCCCTTCGGTAACATATATGAAAATATATTATTTCCGAGGTAGAGTGAATTGATATTAAAGGACGTTTGTAGCTTTCTGACTGTATATGAATCACGGTGATGTGATAAATAGTCATATTATGGCTACGCATGCACAAACGCACTACACGGTCAACATGGCAGAGGTGGTGGATATCGTCTCAAACGCAAAACACCTGAGTTCGACGGGTGAGTTGATGGGAGATGTTATTCACTTATACCTCTTTGGCCGATTTCGTTAGTGCGTCACTGTAGTCCTGATTCCTCGTCCGTCGCTGGTTCGATCCCACGGGACGGTGGACTTATTATCAACTAAAAATTCCCCTTCGGTAACATATATGAAAATATATTATTTCTGAGGTAGAGTGAATTGATATTAAAGGACGTTTGTAGCTTTCTGATTGTATATGAATCACGGTGATGTGATAAATAGTCATAATATGGCTACGCAAGCAAAACGCACTACACGGTCAACATGGCAGAGGTGGGTGGATATCGCCTCCAAACGCAAAACACCTGAGTTCGACGGGGTGAGTTGATGGGAGATGTTATTCACTTATACCTCTTGTGGCGATTTCGTTAGTGCGTCACTGTAGTCCTGATTCCTCGTCCGTCGCTGGTTCGATCCCACGGACGGTGGACTTATTATCAACTAAAAATTCCCCTTCGGTAACATATATGAAAATATATTATTTCTGAGGTAGAGTGAATTGATATTAAAGGACGTTTGTAGCTTTCTGATTGTATATGAATCACGGTGATGTGATAAATAGTCATAATATGGCTACGCGACAAACGCACTACACGGTCAACATGGCAGAGGTGGGTGGATATCGTCTCCAAACGCAAAAACACCTGAGTTCGACGGGTGAGTTGATGGGGAGATGTTATTCACTTATACCTCTTTGTGGCCGATTTCGTTAGTGCGCCACTGTAGTCCTGATTCCTCGTCCGTCCGCTGGTTCGATCCCACGGGACGGTGGACTTATTATCAACTAAAAATTCCTTCGGTAACATATATGAAAATATATTATTTCTGAGGTAGAGTGAATTGATATTAAAGGACGTTTGTAGCTTTCGATTGTATATGAATCACGGTGATGATAAATAGTCATAATATGGCTACGCATGACAAACGCACTACACGGTCAACATGGCAGAGTGGGTGGATATCGCCTCCAAAACGCAAAACACCTGAGTTCGACGGGTGAGTTGATGGGAGATGTTATTCACTTATACCTCTCTTGTGGCCGATTTCGTTAGTGCGTCACTGTAGTCCTGATTCCTCGTCCGTCGCTGGTTCGATCCCACGGGACGGTGGACTTATTATCAACTAAAAATTCCTTCGGTAACATATATGAAAATATATTATTTCTGAGGTAGAGTGAATTGGATATTAAAGGACGTTTGTAGCTTTCTGATTGTATATGAATCACGGTGATGTGATAAATAGTCATAATATGGTTAATGTACGACAAACGCACTACACGGTCAACATGGCAGAGTTGGGTGGATATCGCCTCCAAACGCAAAACACCTGAGTTCGACGGGTGAGTTGATGGGAGATGTTATTCACTTATACCTCTTGTGGCGATTTCGTTAGTGCGTCACTGTAGTCCTGATTCCTCGTCCGTCGCTGGTTCGATCCCACGGGACGGTGGACTTATTATCAACTAAAATTCCCTTCGGTAACATATATGAAAATATATTATTTCCGAGGTAGAGTGAATTGATATTAAAGGACGTTTGTAGCTTTCGATTGTATATGAATCACGGTGATGTGATAAATAGTCATAATATGGCTACGTGCACAAACGCATCTACACGGTCAACATGGCAGAGGTGGGTGGATATCGTCTCCAAACGCAAAACACCTGAGTTCGACGGGTGAGTTGATGGGAGATGTTATTCACTTATACCTCTCTTGTGGCCGATTTCGTTAGTGCGCACTGTAGTCCTGATTCCTCGTCCGTCGCTGGTTCGATCCCACGGACGGTGGACTTATTATCAACTAAAATTCCTTCGGTAACATATATGAAAATATATTATTTCCGAGGTAGAGTGAATTGGATATTAAAGGACGTTTGTAGCTTTCTGATTGTATATGAATCACGGTGATGTGATAAATAGTCATAATATGGCTACGCGACAAACGCACTACATGGTCAACATGGCAGAGGTGGGTGGATATCGTCTCCAAACGCAAAACACCTGAGTTCGACGGGTGAGTTGATGGGAGATGTTATTCACTTATACCTCTTTGTGGCCGATTTCGTTAGTGCGCCACTGTAGTCCTGATTCCTCGTCCGTCGCTGGTTCGATCCCACGGGACGGTGGACTTATTATCAACTAAAATTCCTTCGGTAACATATATGAAAATATATTATTTCCGAGGTAGAGTGAATTGGATATTAAAGGACGTTTGTAGCTTTCTGATTGTATATGAATCACGGTGATGTGATAAATAGTCATATATATATATATATATACATATATATATATATATATATATATATATATATATATATATATATATATATATATAATATATATATATATATATATATATATAATATATGCATGTGTCTGTGTATATTATATATATAAATATATATATATATATATATATATATATATATATATATATATATATATATATATATATATATATATATATATATATATATAAAGTATATATATAAATACATACGTAAATGGTGAGATGGGCAAAGCATACTTCAGGGAGAATATAAAGTTATTCTGCGATGAATAACTAAAGAGAGAAAAGTCAGTGTGCCAATGGTTCTCAAAATAAAAGATATAAATAAAGGGATGCCGTTTGAAGAGAATGCAGTGTTGGGCATTTAAGGTGAATATTTTCAAGATTTATTAAATGTGGATGAGGGTCGTAATGCAGAGCTGAATGACACAAGAGCCAAAGGCATTAGGTTAAATTTGAGAATAATTATGGAAGTTACTGCTGAGGATGTAAGGACGGCAATTAGAATATAGAAAAATTTAAAACTACAAGCTTAAAGGATTACACTGACAGGTTGAAAAAATGCAAGTTGAGGTATGGTAGCTGACCAGTGAGTGCAAGGCATATCTGGATGAGGGAAAAGATCCAAAAGAGTACTTGGAAGGATTAATTGTTCCTTTGCATCAACGTAAAGTCGTCAGATGACTCAGAATACTAAGGGAATACCATTGCTTATTATATCAGGAAAGGTGTGAGGTAGAATTCTGATTGAGTAGGTATGACAGAGTTCAATGAGGAAAGGACAGTGAGGATTTAAATATGGAATACGATGTGTGGATCAAGTGTTTGATATAAAATAGTTATGTGAGAAGTTTAAAACGGTTATGTGAGAAGTTTAAAATAGTTATGTGAGAAGTTTAAAAGTTCAGTACGGGAAAAAGCTGTATGTAGCACACACACAGACCTACAGAAAGCTTAGGAAAGAAAAACTGCTGAGGGTGTTGAGGAGGTTTGGTGTATGGTAAATTGAGTGATAAAAGACTTTCAAGAGGGAAGTGAAGCATGTGTGAGAGTGGCTAGTTTGGTGCAAAATGAGGCAGAGAAAATAGTACTATATCTCTGTGGCTGTTTAATATCTATATGGATGGAGTGATAAAAAGGTCAGTAGATTTAGGTGCAGTTGTAGGACAAGATGGTCGTGAACAGTGTCTGGAATGATTAATGTTTGTATAAGATAAAGAACAGTTTGAAATAATGAAAATTAGTGATAGTTTGGAAACATTTGTAAGACGGTATCGTTCAGAGTAAAAATGAGCTTGTAAATGTTATGAGGGTGAAGAGGAACCAGGAAGTTGGAGCAATGAAAGTTAGTGTGGACAGTGAGAAAATGGAAGCGGTAGATTCTTATAAGTAGAAGCAGGTTTCAAACAATGGTAGGATGAGAAAAGAGGCCAGTCACGCAACATGTGAAGCAAGGTAACATGATATGTGCAAATGGTAGGGAAGAAATTACGAGGCTGGAATAAGTGAAGGTATTGTTGAACCAACTCCGTCTATAGAAGGGAGGCAAGGGTGCTGAGTGTGAATGCAAGAATGAGGGTTGAAGGTATAGAGATGAATTTTGTAATAATTTTTTATATATAACAAAATTCGAAAGTATGAGCAATGTGGAGATATATGCAAGGGATGGTAAAAATATTATTATAAGTAAAACATTGGATCAGTGAATTGTGATGGTTCAGCTTTGTGAAAAGAATGTGTGCATGTGTGTCTAGGTGTCAAGGGTTCACTGCAGAGCAGTTGAGGTTTCTGTGTAGGTGTATGTAGAATGGAACAGATTATATAGGATTTAGGCCAAAGGCCAAGCGCTGGGACCTATAAGGTCATTCAACGCTGAAACAGAAATTAACAGTAAAAAGGTTTGAAATGTGTAACTAGAGGGAAACCTCGCAGTTGCACTATGAATCAATTGTTAAGAAAGAGTGGAAAGTATGATGGAAGAAAGAGAATATGAACGGAGGTACAATAAAAAGAATGAAAGGGGTTGCAGCTAGGGGCCGAAGGGATGCTACAAAGAATCTTAAGTAATGCCTACAATGCACCGCCTGAGGTGCACTGACGGCACCTAGCCCCTACGGAGGTAGTTTCAGGTAGTGGTTAGTGTTGTGTAAGTTCTCTGCACAGGGCATTCGTCCACATTTCATCAGTTAAGGTATTAATGTACCTGCAATCATTGTCTTTCTTTATAAGGAGCTACTCCTGTGATACACGCACACACACACGTATATATATATATATATATATATATATATATATATATATATATATATATATATATATGTATACATACATACATACATACATACACACACACACACACACACACACACACATATATATATATATATATATATATATATATATATATATATATATACACACATACTGTACATGTTAACCCTCTCCTCTGCTCCATTCCTCTTACGAGTTGCCACTTTTTTTTGTAACTCTCTCTCTCTCCATTTGGTTTGGGAAAGTATGAGTAAACTATAATCTTTGCCATAAACAAACATTTTAAAACAGAAGACATAGTGCTCGATATACACTGTACAGTATAGAGCCTTGTAAGCAAGCGTGATAATCTCAACGGGACTAGCGTAAAATCATAGACAAACAATCAAGAGCGTACATTTTTATTATATGTTAACTAACATAATTACATTATATAAGATCAATGCTATCTATTTTTCTAGAACTTTCATCTTCAGTCGTGTCAAAATAATGACAGCGTAATGTCTATTGTCCAGTATTCTAATAATTGCTTTTCTTTGAAATTTCAGTATATTCTATTAGCAAATGCTAAAGCTATCTTCGGTGTACTTTCATACCCTAATTACGATAGCTTGGACCGTTTAAAACTATATTTATGATGCTATTATTCGATAATGAACGACCTGAACAATGAATGAATCCCTCATTACACACAGATCTACGGGTAACCTTGCTTATGCAACTCCCTGACTTCAAAGTTGATTAAATATAAGGCTGTCTTAACATACAAAGTATTAGCATCAATGCACAAAAGAGCATATGGGGTTCGTTGTATCTTCTATACCTTGCCATCTTGGCACAGAACTGTTACCTGCTAACTGCACAATTATAACAAAGTTTAAATAAGCATATCAATGCAATACACACCTTAATTTTGTCATGTATCTCTTCATGTATAATTGTGGACGAATTCTACACGAAAGATTTAAACGTTCAAAGTTTTTCTACCGTATATCACAGGTTTACACGAAACATCTTGCATTCACCTCAGTATCTTCTGCAGTTGTTTACGCCTCTAAGCTGGCCATGTAATGTTCGTCCCCAATGGCTAGAGCACACGAAAAACACCAATCAATGAGCGCGTTGTATGTGGCCGTTGCCATAGTAACTGGGAAGTTAGCCAATCGGTGACACGGAGTAGTTGGTATGACTTTGTTCAAAAATTCCTTCCCGTGACTAACAGATTACACATCCTCATCTCGTGACCACCCATGCTTGCAATTTAATTTTTAATATTACAGCGTGAGTTCATATTAGATTTGTAAATAAATAATCTTATCTGTCAGTGTATTTTTAATAATTTGCAGATTACTCCAGTCTGGTTAGTCTGTTCGTGTGTATGACAACGTCATTATAGTTTGCTAGTTTCTCGAAAAAAAAACGCACCATTTACGTTTCACATCATTTTCATTATCACATTCCTGTACCCTTAATAGAAAACCAAACTTGCACAGCCTAAAAAAATCTCGCGTTTATTAATTTCACTTATTTCGTTCCAAATAAAAATGGTGAAAACAGAAAATACAATATACCTGTTCCCTTGTTTCTAAAAACACGATACGGAAAAAGATAAATTCTAACCAGAAATTATGGAGAATTCTTAGCTTGACGAACGGGTGAAAGGTATAAAAAAGCAAACCGCAACGTATACATGCTACCTTTGACTGTATGATTATTAACAAACAGGCATACAAGCACATTTTGAGCAAGGTATGATTTTTTGTGTGGTATACTTTGCATCATCAGTGTTCGCTTATCTATTTATTTAGTATATGAAAATATTTCCTTCCTAATGACAGCAATACGTTTTGAAACTAAATATATTACAAATACTTAAGACTCTTGATCATTACCACTTTATTCTGATATACACAAGATGAACTTAGCGTTACCATCTTCAGATATCTCTAGTTTGTTGTTAGATTTACCGGAGAAATCTTGAATTAAACACGCTTAATGACCATATGGTATACTTTCTTGTAAACATGCCAAACAGTCATACAGAAATTGTATAATCATATGGACATTGGTTAGGTCTTTATGTAAAACTTTATTTTTCATATCATAGAACGAACATGCTTTTTGAAATACGTATATTAGTGATCATCCAAATTCTAAAAATAAAACTTCATACAGAGTACATGGAGGTTCAATCTGCATAAGCGCTCAAATAACCGCATGATAAATTTTCATGTATGCTGGTAAAAAAATCATGCCATCAAAGCAAGCTTATGTATGATCCTTATTACAGTGTCTTTTTTTATTTCACGAGACAAAAAAAGGGGGGGAAATCTGTTTACAGCGATCAGCTGAAAACGTCAACAGTAGTATTTCAAGGATTATGCCTTATATAAGATTTAAAAGCACTTTCTTTCACTTATCATGGAAAAAAGAGTAAAGCGAAAAAAAGTAGGGCTTTTATGACATTTATCACATCTCACTGATAACAAAAGAATTTCCTTACTGAACTGGTGTATATAAATGCAGTGAAAGGACACTGGCAAATTATCAATGTTTGTCAAGCGTAACAAAATATAATACTCAACGACCCTAAAAAGTAAGGTGAGCTACCTTTCACAAACTAGTATAGTTTTATGTTCATAAGATCGTATTGGCATGAACTCGAATAAAAATCCTTAACTTGACAGAGGGATGTGTCACACTGAATCCAAATACTAACTGGTCCCGTAACCGTGATCTGGCTAGGGTTCCCATAGGCTTTACCTATTCCAATTTATCAGGGTTAATCTTACACAATATATTATTGGCACTCAATGAGACAACACCCCTATGTCTTTGCTCTTCCCTTTTATACTTGATGCACAAATGTGGATAAACTCAGTGAAGAGCGAAACAAAGAACAACTTTTCTGTATTTAGATAGACTACTAAATTTACAGTGCAAAAGGACTACAGTACGTTAATGACTATATTACACTGTCACCATTTAATTTCAAAGAACATCGAACCCTAACAAAACTGACATACAGTCTCTGCTTTGGGCTTGCAACTGGGTTGCGTTATATGATGTTCAGTCATTAATCTAGGTATTGTTGTGGAAGGGCAATCACTATGTAAAAGAATGAACTAGATTTATAGTATGCACAATTCACTCACCCCATCATCCTATATCAACAATTTTTACCCCCAAATATTGTGCATTTAGTGGGCTAAATGTGAACTTAGCTGAATAAGGAAAAAATATTTAGAATGTACTGTACTCATCATAATCTGAATTATTTACAATTTACCCCTCCTGGTGGGCAGTGGATTTGGTCGATTCAAGAGCCAAATTCGTATACACTTTCCATAGTTTTAACACTATTGTCAGAGTGATTTGTGCCACACTGGGCCTAAATTTTCTCAGCACTCTGCAAACTTGCATACAGCCACACAGTTAAATTTACTTTTAAAAAGTCACAACTCAGACAATCGTTCTGTTTTTAATCTCTCGAGATTTCTCATCAAAATAAAATTTCCTCGGTGGAACTTCAAGTCACAATACATTCAATTTGCCACAAGTAGTTAAGAAATGGCTTCATTTACATTTCAGTCATCAGAATTAATCTGCTTGACAAGGACAGAGATGACTTACAACTGCAAGACAGCAGCGACATACAAAGTCATAAACTGTGTTCAGCATATTCCCTTTCTCGCATACCATTTACTCTGGAATTCAGTGTGTGCACATTTTTAAAAAATCTTATGAGAATTTTATGTAGAATTACAAAACTCAAAGTAGCTAAATTCACCTAAAGCAAAGAATTAACGGATAGCCACCAAATATGATATGTCACACCACAGTGACTGTAACTCCTCACTTTGAGCCTTGAACCAACGCACATTGTAAACTTCACAAGAAACATCATATCCTCCTTTGCTACCGTGCATATGATGATAAATGTGCTGTTTATTCAGGATCCCTTGGAGGTCTGACCTACTTCCTTTCAGGTGGCATTGCTGATACAGGACTTGGTCTTGGGACTTATCCTCCACTTGCATGATTATTTTGTCAAGGTGATTTTTTACTGAATATAAATCATCTCAATACAAAGTACCCTGTACATTAAAATAACATGAAAAATGTATAATCAAAAACTCATCTTATTAGACTTCAGTACAGGGCACTAATTCCAAAGCAAATTTGCAACCCTAAGAGAACAATCCTCGAAACAACAGACTGGGACGCCCCACAACCACACCCTCTCTCTACCAAAACTGCCATCGCTCTCTCCCCTCCTGCCAGCCATGCTTTCCTCACCTTTACAAAACACCTACCAACCCCCAAGACCACATGCCCCTATGATCTTAAGATCAAAAACTAAAGACAAAAATTTTTCTTATTCATTATAGTGAAACAACTACAACATCAAATGAAACACAAAAACAAGCAGACAACAATAAAAATATATGTACAGCACTATTATTAGAAACCTACTCCAGTTCAAAGTTCCTCCTCCAGGCACTCCAACTCATAGTCCCTCATCCACGCAGAGGCACACCTTTTTCTCCTGGGATATCTCCTATTATCATCCCTCTCCTCATTCCCCTCCTCCTCACTAGACTCCCCTGAGAAACTCGGCAGCTCAACTCCATGTAAGTCTAACACATGACGTGGCATGCCATCCACAGACATTATCTTTAGAATGAATTAATTCCAGTTACAATCCCCTTCTTCCATTGAGTAGTGCAGCACGCATGGGGAGGTCTGACCAACACTTCTCCCACCTGAACAGAGCAACGTCGTAAGTTACAGAAACTGGCACTTTCGCCGGGTGTCTCCACTCACATTTGTAGATAGCCCTTTGAGGAACACTACTCTCATCTAACCCTTTCCTGGGTGTCATATTATACCAGAACACAGCTTCTAAGCTTCTAATGAACTTATGTCTCCCCTCTCAGAGATAGTTTTGATAGTTCTGAGGTGCCTCTCCACAATACCATTCCTACTTGCTCGATAGGCAGCACAAAAATCTCTGAATATTCCATCCATCCAAACGGGCTCAATATGTTTATGCCTCCCTAAACATGTTAGGGGAGGAGGGAGGGCTGTGATTATGTAATTACTTGGTAAGAAGTATGTATAAAACTATTTTATTATAAAAATTTCATTTTTACATAAGCTACTTACCAAGTAATTACATAACTGAATCCCACATTGGAGGAGGTGGGATGCATGGATTATCTATCCTAATACATTAAAAACTGTAATGTAAAAGAAACACAAGGACTGCTAGCATTGGTAAAAATGCTTGCTGGTTCCCTACCTATTGAGAGAGCTGCTACAGAAAAGTACTGCCTCTGGATGTCGCTCATCTCAACATATAGCAGCGTGGATTCTTTGTTGTAAAGGAGTGTTCGATTGCACACAAAGAATTAACAAAGTTGCCCCTGCCCTGGGGACAGTACCATAAAACAAAGCAAGAGAATAAAAACACAATTACCTATTACCAAACGTTAAGAAGCACCATAACCCAACCATTAACAGACAAGAGCAAAACTGCATTACCCTGAGAGAATCCAGTCTTTTTATCAAAAGCGTGTAGCTCACTTACCTGCTTGGCAGTAGCTAACACTACTAGGAACAGAGTCTTCCTAGTTAGGTCCCTCAAAGAGATAGATTGCAGGGGTTCAAAACGTGGTTGTGACAGCACTTAAGAACCACATCTAGATTCCAGGCTACTAGCTTTTCTTCTCTCTGTTTGTTTGTGTCGAATGACTTGCTGAGGAACAGATATAAGCCCCTATTTCTATATACAGAGCTCAACAATGCCCTGTAGCCTTTAACGGTTGAGGTAGACAGATTCCTGGAGGACTTTAAATGGAGCAGGAAATCACCTATCTCCGTTACATATGTCTTAGAAGACGAGATGTTGTGTCTCCTGCACCAGTCACGGAAGACTGTCCACTTGGCCTGGTAAACTTTGCTCGAGGAAGGTCGTCTGCAACAAGCACTAACGTCTGCAACTGCCTTTGAAAATACTTTCACTCGTATCAATCTGCAGACATTCTGAACGTGGTCAAAGCCAGAGTGGACAGTCTTTGATGGAACCGCCAGAAATGTGGTTTTTGAGTAGTTTGGGTTTTTGAGGCAACAGCCTCGGAAAATCCGTGAGAAGTTCCAGCAAGTCCGGGAAACATTCCTGTGCTGGCCAGAACGGGGCTACTAGAGTCATCGTTACATTCTGATGATTTTGGAACTTGTTTATTACTTCTCTCACCATCTTGAATGGGGAAAAGGCATAAACGTCTTTTTCGACCAATCTAAAAGCATTTCGTCCGTTGCCCATGCTTGCGGATCTGGTGCTGGTAAACAATACAGAGGGAGACGATGGTTCTTTGTGGTCGCAAACAGATCTAGAACCAGCCTCCCCCACAGTTTCCATAACTCTAGGCACACAAGGGGGTCCAGTGTCCATTCCGTGGGGAGAACTTGCTTTTGGCCGCTTGCTAACATGTTGAATTTCCCCTGAATAAACCTGGTTAGGATCTGGGTTTGATTCTGATCTGCCCAAATGAGCAGGGCTCTTGCTGCTTGGCAAAGGGTAAACGAATGAGTTCCCCGTTTTTTGACATAAGACAGCGCTGTGGTGTTGTCCAAGTGGACAGTCACTGTCTTCCCAGACACCTCTGATGCAAACACTTGCAATCCACAGTGAATTGCCATCAATTCTTTCACAATGATGTGCCATTTCCTCTGCTCTGAAGTCCAAAGGCCTGGGACTTCCTTGTCTCCCAGGGGAGCTCCCCAACCTAGGTCTTTGATGCATTTGAATAAAACACTAGGTCAGGGCTCAGAGGAAGGAGCGACTTTCCTCGAGAGAGACTGTCTCTTGAATTCCACCAAACAAGGTCCTCTTTTATTTCCTTTGTTATTGGAAAAATGAAAGAATCCAGGTATTTCTTTCTGTTCCAACTGATTTTCAGAAAGAATTGTAAGTTTCTCATGTGTAGCCTTCCCAGGGACACGAACTGTTCCATGGATGAGAGGGTCCCCAACTGTTCGTAGAACAGGACTGAAGGGAGAGAAATTTGTCTACCTTCTGAAGGGGGGAGGGAAAAACCAAAAAAATCTGTGTTTATCCTCATCCCCAAAATAGCTATCTCCTGAGAAGGAGTCAGTTGAGACTTTGGAAAGTTTATCAAGAGGCCCAAATCCTGGGCGAGAAGGGTCTTGTGAAGGTCCTCTGCACATTTGTCCTTTGACTGGGAGCAAATGAGTCAATCGTCGCGATACAGCGAAATGTTGACCCGCATCAAATGTTGCCATTTCGCTACTGGAGCTAGTACACGCATGAGTACCTGCGGAGCCGTGGACAGGCCGAAGCAAAGGGCTCTGAACTGATACACCTTGCTCTGGAACACAAACCTTAGAAACCTCCTCAAGTCCTGATGAACTGGGATATGAAAGTAGGCGTCTTTCATACCTTATCGAAATCATCGAATCTTCCAGACAAATGAATACAAGAACGGGCTGGGACGTTTCCATTTTGAATTCTGTTTTCTGCACGCACAAGTTCAGGGCACTCACATCCAGAACTGGCCTCCAGCACCCCAAGGCCTTGGGGACTACAAACAGCCGATTGTAGAACTCGAGGAGTGCTGACACTTCTTGGGAGAGGGCTGAAAACTTCTTGGAGCCTGCCAAGTAGGCTGTCAATAAAACGGGTTTGTTAGTTTCAGGAGGTTTCTTCAGAAACAGGATCGAAAAACCCTCTCTCAGGACTTATACAACCCAACTCTCTGCTCCTCTCACTCCCCAATGCTCCCAAAAGTGGAAGAGCCTTGCTCCCACAGGTGTGCAGAGGACTAGATCCTCACTTACTTTTTGATTGTCCAAGGGGTGAAACAGGAGTTTCCACGAGGTCTGGGGAAGCCTCTTTGTCTGCCCTACCCTGAAAGGGCTGAGGTTGTACAGGAGAAACTGTCCTAGAGTTGAAGGCCGGAGACTCCTTAGGGTACCTCGCTAAAAAGTTCAGTATACCTTAGTTTAACCAGACCACTGAGCTGATTGACAGCTCTCCTAGGGCTGGCCCAAAAGGATTAGATTTATTTATGTGGCTAAGAACCAATTGGTTACCTAGCAACGGGACCTACAGCTTATTGTGGAATCCAAACCACATTATACCGAGAAATGAATGTCTATCACCAGAAATAAAATCCTCTAATTCTTCATTGACCAGCCAGAGACTCGAACTCGGGCCTAGCAGAGTGCTAGCCAAAAATTCTACTGACTTGTCCAACAAGGAACTACAGTGCCTCGCTGATTGTGCGAGAAGGTCCTGAGTGGACTTTTTCTGCAGATCAGAAGCAATCTGCAGCACAGTAGCCTGAGGGAATAGGTGTTACTTGTCAAGTGGAAAGAAGAGGAGCTCAGACTTCTGGGAAGTGTTACTCCCCTCGTGGTGTAGGAACACCAAAGCTCCCTCTTCTTGAGAATACCCATTGCAAACAGCGAGGATAATTCAAGCAAACCGTCTATAATACCTTTATCCAGGCATGAGATGACCCCTAAAAAGTCAGAAGAGAAGTCCTCTGGAATATGAGGGCAATCCTTTAATTTGCGGACAACAGCTCCTACTGCCCAGTCTAATAAACCGAGTACTTCCAAGACCTTAAACAAACGTTTGATAAGGTGGTCCAATTCCGAGGTCAAGGACAAAATCTTAGCTGAATTAAACGCCGACCTTCTGGAGGAGTCGATCAACCCACAAAAGTCGCCCTGGGAGAAGGCAGAAGCTCCCAGGGAAGGGGGCCTCTCCGGTCACATAAGATAGGTATGTATCTTCTCTGTGACAATCTAGATGGCAGACAACTAAATGAGGCTCTTCCCTGCTCTCTCTTGCTCAAGAGCCAGCTTTCCACTGCACAGAGAGCTTTCTTAGTTGAAGAGGACAGCACCATTTTAGGTAGCCTCGAAGAAGGAATTGTCTGGTTGTCCATTAAGTGCGTCAAAGCCGGAGAAGCTGGAGCTGCAGGGAGAAGAAGTCTGGAAAAGTCACCAGCAGAAACCTGAGTAAGGAGGCATATGCCGAAAGAAGGGTAACAGGATCCACATCTTCCTCCTCAGAAGAAGAAATGGGTGACAGTTCTGCAACAGGTTGAGAGGTCGAGGGCACTTTCTTAATTAAGCCCAGGATGTTATCCAATTGGCGCTGGATCGACTGAAATGAAGGATCCACTACTGAGGGAGCCTGTTGCGCTACAGAAGACGAAGAGAGGGACGTGACTGGGAGCAAAGCTGCAACTGCAGAAGCAGGAGTAGGCAGCACAGAAGACACAGGTGCTGCAGAAGGTTCGGAAGAAATTGGGTGCTCAGAAGTAGAAATGGACTTGGGTGCCAACAGACTGTCTTGCAAATGGCAGACAGGCACCAATGGCCGCCCAGGAGCCAAAGGAAGCTCGGCTAAGGGGTGCTTAGGAGACGATGGTTGCACAGAATACAGGCGCTTGGAAAGAGCCACACAACAAGGAGCAGCACGTTCAAAAGGTAAAGGAAGTTCTGGCGCCACTGGGCGCATTGCCGCCAAAGACTTCTTCCCAGAAGCCAAAAAAGACCCAGGTAAAGCGGATTGTTCATGAGCTACAGGAACAGGAGCTTGGCGCATGGGTGCTGGTGAGTGCTCCAACATCACTACATGACCAGGCAAATCCTCCGAAACTACAGATGGGTGCTTAGAAGAAGACAAGGTCCTAGAAGCAGAAGAGCACTTACGAACAGTAGCACGCTTAGTAGATGGAAACTGTCTCACTAACTCCGGGTGATCCTGTGAGAAATGTTCCAGACTCTCCCTAAAGCTACAGGACGGCAGTCACTCTGGAGAAGTTTCTTTAATCTTCTTAACTGGAACTGAAGGAGGCTGAGATGCACCTAAGGCGTGTCTCTTCAGAGGGCGAGATTCTCCTTGAAAATGCCATTGGCGCCTAGGACTAGAATCACTGCTGGAAACTATAGATGAAAGACAATCCACTTCCATAGACACCCCTTTCCAGTGGCACTGTCATAACCTGGGATGCGGCAACAGGTCCAACTGAGGGGGCAACTGCCTGTGGGCAGACCCCACCGACCTCCTTTGGGATGCCAGTATTATACAGTGAATAAGTATGAGATTCACTGATCGGGATTGTGAAAGAGAGAGAGAGAGCGAGAGACGACGTTGATAGTTTAAAATGATGAGCCATGAGACCAAGTAAATTGAAGTATAACCATAACAAACCTCCAAGATGTTGGAGGAGTTAGAGGAAAGTTATGGCTCAGCAAAATTGACCTGATTTGTCCTTGCCAAAAGTGGGAGTTAAAATTGACTCCTCCCACGTTCAGGTTAGTTTGCCAGGGACCTTGGCCTAAGAGAATCAGCAGAACAGACAGCCACCTCCTCCACTAACACTTCACCATCACTTTTCACGTTCACTTTTTCCATCAGGGCTATAACGGAAGCACCAATTTTCTCCACTGTATTAACTAATAACCCAAACTTAAGGTTAATTCTAGATTCAAGGCTGGTAATGGGGTCGGAATCGGGAGTAAGGGAGCCAGGGTGTGGAGTGGTTGGTAGACTGAGAAGAGGGATCAGGTGGAACAATAAACAAGAAATCAGAATTATTATCAATAATAAAAGTTTTACCAGACACCTGACTAACTAAAGTCTTCTTACTACTAGCTCTTGCTGATGCTTTCCTCTTTTTGTCCCTGTCTAATTTGGTCAAATGACTACTCAAAGTCTTCCATATTTTACCATCCCATGAACCACATTCCTCACAAGTCAATTCAGGAGAACATATTTGACCCCTGCAAGATGTACAAAGAGTATGAGGGTCACAGCAGGCTTTAGTCTGTCTGCGTATTGCAACCTTTACTGCAATACCTAAAACACTGACAACCCAAATCAGACACTGCAGACAAGTCACGAGTCAAAAAATTTCAAGATAGTCAACATTCAAAAGCAAAAGTCAACATCGGTAATACTGTACTGGTCTTTTATGAAAACCTGATCCTATTACTCTAATTGTGCCCAAAAGGCTACCATAAAGAGAATACTTCACCAATGATTCCAAAGATCAAAAGAGAACAGAAAATTCCAAAAAACCGCTGCTGCCAATCACTGTATCCATAGCCATCAGCCAGCAGAAACATATTGAGCTCGTTTGCTGAGCTGGTTCTCTCTTACCCCAAAAGTGGGTGGGGTCACTCACCTAGCCAAAACAAAAGTAGCATTACCGCAAATTTCAAAATTCTAGCTGCCGGTTCATAGAAACTAACAGCTATGTAATTACTTGGTAAGTAACTTATATAAAAATCATATTCAATATATCTGCTACTTCCTCTGCACTCTCTCTCTTCAGACCTCTCCACACTGCAAATCTGCCACGACCAAAGTCAATTACTGTATTGACAAATATGACATTTTTATGATAAAATAAAGTCTTCTACATACATACCCAGTAATTACTTAGCTAGTAATTTGTTGCCTCAGCAGCTTGAAAATTCAAAAATTCATGGGTAAAGCTTCACAGATTTAGTGCAGGTGACTGGTCCCGCCCACTATCGGGAATACCAAGAACTACTAGCAGACAACCTGATTCTGTTTATGCCATATGTCCAT
>NC_089761.1:11781808-11806808 GCF_040412425.1 Macrobrachium rosenbergii
TGCTTTGATCAGATGTTTCCTATGGGGGGGAGTATTGTAAAGTTCCTGCTCAACACGTTCTCTGTAATGACCATCCCGTTTTCTGCGGTGCCTTCACATTCGACCTGTGGTCGGCCGAACACATATTAGTATCATTATTGTGAATTATATATTTTATTGTCTGTTCAAGTGACCATGCATTATGTATATGTAACACGAGTATTTTTTGTACAGACCAGACATTGTTAATCATTATGTTTTCTGTATGTACCTGTCCTGTTTTTGTAGAGAAATAGTTTGACCTCAGGTCACCTGTAAATCTTTGTACCCGCGGTCTCTGCGTTATGCGCAGACGTCCACACGCCGCTTTATAAGCGGACCGCTTCATCAATAAACTTTTATGGCTGCTCTAGGAGAAGAGCCCGTGCTGGCACCAGGCCAAATCTAAAACAACAACATCAATAAACTTGTATGGCGGCCTGCTTTAGGAGCAAGAGCCCGTGCTGGCACAAGGCCAGCTAAATCTGAAACAACAACATCAATAAATTAGCAGTAGGCCTACTTGTCTTCCTGCTCTTTATTTCGCACCTCTCTCACAAGTTCCTTAAAAAACAGGACAGATCCATACAGAGAACATAGTGATAAACAATGTCTGACATACGAAATAAATAACTTGTTACTTGTACATAATACATGATTGCTTAGAAAGACAGCATATACAGTTTACAATTATGATGATAAATATATATTCCGATCAACCTTAAGTCGTGGAAAGGCACCGCAGAAAATGGGATGTTCTCCACAGAGAACGTGTTGAGCGGGGACTTTACATATATCTTCCTTCCACTACACGTCACTGGAATCTGCTTATCTTCTCATTTCTTTTCTCCTTTGTCATATCTAGTCGCACGTTTTTATATAATTTGCTGACATTGCAATGAATATTCCCCTCCTATTTTCAAGCTTTGATTTAATGCCTTTTTTTTTATTCAGTAGCAATATTTCCTGTTTACCTACTTCAATGGCACCTATTAAGAACGCTAACCTCTCGGTTATTCCTTGTTTTAAGTGGTATGTTACTTATGCTTTTCTTTACGGGGTTTATTTGTTCTTTATGTTTTTCATTGGTTTCCTCACATCAAGAATGCTAGATCGTTGGATGTTGCCTTTATTCCCTCGCCCATTTATTGTACTCAAGTTCTAGTACCTAAGGTTAATTTCGTGTGCTACCTTTCCTATTTCATCTGTGAGGTTAACCTGAGTAAGAATGTTTGTTCTATCATTGTTCGAAATTATCCTCCTGTCTTCATGTCACCTACTTCTGTTAGCATTACTGCATTGCTGAAACTGCTGCTATTGGATACCATCCTCCAGTTTTGCTTTGGTAGAGAACTACTATAACTAAGAGCATACTTCGAGTTGCCGAGTTGCGATTTAGTACTGTTTGCAAGGAATTTCGACTAACCATGAAATGTTGGGCACGGGATTTTTTCCGTTTCCTTTTTATAAACCAATGAATAAGTTTTCCTGGCAGTTATATGTAGCAGCATAAGAACTTTCTTTGGACAAAAAAATAAAAACTTCCCAGAACGTAAAACACGAAGCTCCAGGACGTTACTTTCTGAACCGCAGACAAGCATACTAGGAGTTTGGTGTCCGTGACGATGGTACATAAGGTCTGTATAGGGTATTAAATTATTAGACATTCCATATTACGTTACTTACGATACAAGTCTCTAAGGCTAAACTGGTTTGTTCAGTAGGCTAAATATTTACCATTTGTTATGAAGAAAGAACTTTAGATTGAAATCCCACTTGAATATGATTGAATGTAGCCTAGCCATAATGTAAGAATTGTGTTGTGCAGTACTAGTGACACTGTGTATTTTTATCAAACTTTTATCATTTATGTGGTGTGAACTAGCCTAGGCAAAGGCAAAGCGCCAGTCAAGGGAGTTCAATGTCTGAAGATGTTTGATGTTTAAGAGTACGCTTGTCTGGTATATCGCCACTCATTTAGGTAACTTTTCTATTATACCCGTCTCCCTTTGGAGGTAAAGTTGACATTTTTCCATGGGTTTTGATGTGTTTTGAACTAATCCCACCTCCAAAACCGCCAGAATTTTTTTTTTAGTTAATCCCCCTCCAGCCTGCAGTCAGGGGGAACCCTAATGGGAACCTCGAGTTCTTGGGTTGGGGAAGCACAGGGAAAGTGTAATTGCGATGTTTTTGATGGTCAGATTCGTTCAAAGCACATTAAAAGCCTCGTGGAAAGCACAAAAGTGAACTACAAGGATGTGTTTAACCTAACCTAACCTAGTGTGCTGGGTCCTTATCTGGTCTTGGGGGCCGTTCCCCACTTGACCCCCATCCTAACCTAACTTAGGACAATGTAAATCAAAATAACTAAGGTTGAAACCTAGGTAATGAATCAAACCTTCAAAACCTTAGTAGACTAAATAGCTCATTGCCTTTGGTTTCCCCACCCAAGAACTCCTGTTACCATCAGGGTGCTCTAGACTGATGGCTGGAAAGGTGGTTTTAGCTAAAGGACGAATAATTTCTGATGAGTTTGAAGGTTAGATTCATGCAAAACACATAACAAACCATAGAAAAATAATCATAAATTACACCTCCAAAGGCGACATGGTTGTAATAGTAAAAACACCCCCGTTTATGTGGGTTGTAAGACGCTGGGGATTTTAAGGAAGAATCAGATTATGTTAGTAGGAATGAAAGGTGTAAAATGTGTAAACCATAAGATAAGCTGTCATAAATGTATGTGGTTCTTGTCGATCTGTAATCACAATCACATTGTAAAGGATAGGGATGTAACCTAACCTTCTGTAACCTAACTAACATGGAATGCCAAGTCCGTACATGGCAGGGAGATGGGTTTTTACCCTCTGACCTCCCCCACCTAACCAAACCTAGATAGTAATTATTACATAACAGAAAAACAAAAACAATCTGACATAAGCGCTCATGAATAGTGAATGTATTCGAAGTGTCTTATTGCCTTCCATGTCCAAGAACTCTGTATGTAATACATTCAAACAATAGACTTAAAAAAATGGCGTAAGCCTTGACATATATAATGTTATTCATTTACTCCAGTTATATTTCCAATGGAATATTAAATTCGATGGAGGGAGGAATTGAATTAGTCATAGTATTACCCCATTTAGGTCAGTAAGTAATTCTGTATAGTTTAGAAATAGATTTAGGCTTATCAAGGAAAGAGTCACGTTTTTATAAGATGTGAAGTAATTCATCCTAGAACATTCTGTCTGTTTACAAGATATAATTACTAGTGGACATTGATAAGAGTAGGTTAGGCTAGCTTACAACAGTGATGTTCAGTAAAGTAGGGTATCCTTACAGAAACATGCTTTTAGGCCAGATTGTTATGCTTCCATAGGCTAGATTAATGCTGAAATTGCCATTAGTCTATACTTTATGCCTAAGAAGTGTCATAGTCGTAACATTGGTTTATAGATTTGTAATGTAATTATTATTGCTAGGCTAGCAGTAGTTAGGTGATATAGTGTAACTTAAAAAATTGTTAGTTCAAGTAGATTATCCTAGGTCAGGCCTTAGGTAAAATTTCATCTTAATGTTGTACTTCAGTTGGGAAAGAGGATCAAAATTGCAGTAAGGACTCCAGCAAAAAGTGAGTTCTCAGGTTCACTTCTTATGAGATCATTCTTAGTTATATATATAGTTTATTAATCTAATGTTATTGCATTAGGGTTGTGTGGTCTTGGGGATTGGGAGGGTGTTTGTAAAGGTGAGGAAAGCATTGCTGGTTAGAGGGGAGAGAGCGATGGCAGTTTTGGTAGAGAGAGGTTGTTGTTGTGTGACATCCCAGTCTGTTGTTTCGAGAGTTGTTCTCTTAGTGTTGTAAGTTTGCTTTTGAATTAGTGCCCTGTACTGAAGTCTAATAAGGTGAGTTTTTGGTTATACATTTTTCAGGTTATTTTAATCTGCAAGTTATCTTGGCAGTTTCGGTTAAGATGGCAACGAAAACCTCAACTGATGTGGTTAAGCCCTTTACGGACGAAGATGTAATTGCTTGGTTAAAAAAGGTTAATTTGGTCGCTAGGCTTCAGGAAGTGAATGATGTGGCTGCATTTATTCCATTGTTTTTGGAAGGTTATGGATTGGCCTTGTATTTGGAAATGAAAGAAGATAACCAAAGTGATAGTGAAAAGATTGAAAAATTACTGAAAGAAGCCTTTTCAGATGGAGGTTTTGTAGCATTTGGGACAGTAAGTAATTCAAGGTGGAATGGGGGAGCAGGTAGACGTTTTTGCACATGAATTAAGAAGGTTGGCAGGGTTAGCTGGGTTTAAGGGGGATGGGTTGAAACACATTGTGAGTTTATCATTTGTGAATGGTATGTTAGTCACATCAATGTATCATTACAGCAGCTACCAGGAATACAGGGAATGGCAATGAGTGAAATTATTAATAGGGCGAGAATATTGACTTCTAATACATTCAGTGATGTTACTGCTGTGAGTACATCATGGTCCAAGTCTGTTGAGAGTAAAGCAATAGTTGGTGGGGCAAATGAGTTCAGTAGACGAAATTTTGGTGAATTCAGGGGTCAGTGTTATGGGTGTGGAGGCCCACATATGCTGCTTTATTGTAAGGACCGAAATCCAGTTGTGTGCTTCCGGTGGAATAAGGTGGGTCATATTTCAATTCAATGTGATTCGGGAAACGAGAAAAGGGCGACTGGTGTTCCAACAGCTTCCCCCTCAGAGATGTAAGGGCACCCCATTCAAGGCTACCATTTGTTAAATTGGATGTGAATGGGTATTCTGTGGTGGGCTTGGTGAACACAGTACTGGTGAACCAAGTACGGTAGTAGAACAATAGTACTTGGTTCACATCTAGTGGATAAAGTTAGTGGAGGAAGGGTCATAACTGCCTTTGATGGAAGAGAGATCTTGTGTAAAGGTGAAACATGTAAAATTGAGTATTGATGATGTTGCAATTACTGTAACTGCTCTATTGGCTGAGAAACGATAAAATTGATTTAATTTTGGGCATGAATGCAATCAGTGGGTTTGGAGGTGTTACAGTGGATGAGGGCAAAGTTCTTTTGGTAAGGCAAGGTGTTCAGTAATAACTCGGAGTGTGGTGCTACGGCTAATGCATGTGGTAGTTCCAGTGTTGTTACAATTGAAGATAAAGATTTTGTGGCAAGGTTTGATGTTAGTCAGCGGTCAGTAGAGTGGTTCGTCAGAGAGGGAAATAAAATAGCGCTGATGAATAAGATTACAGTAGTTGTTATGGTAATGGATGGGGTGAATGGAAGAGAGAGAGGAGTTCAAGAAGGAAGTAGATAGATGAATTGAAGAGGGTATTTTGCTCCCTTGGGACAGGCAGATTGAGGATGGGGTCTTGCCTTTAATGGCTGTTGAGCAACCAACTAAAAATAAATTTAGACCAGTGCTGGACTTCAGAGAGAGCTGAACAAGTTTGTAGAGTGTCATACTGGGGATGATGCTATTGATGTGTGTGGTGAGATCTTAAGGGAATGGTGCAGAATGCAGATTTGTTAAACTGAAGTCGGCATATCTGGAAGTTAGAGTGACCAAGAAGCTGTGGTGTTATCAACTTGTAAATTATAAAGGGCAGACTTACTGTTTAACAAGGTTGGGATTTGGGTTGAATTCTGCTCCTCGAATTTGGGAAAATTTTAAAACTGTTTTGGGGAGGAGCAAGGACATAACAGAATCAACAAGTCCTTACATAGATGACATTTTGGTTGACAAAGCTCAGGTGCCAGCTTATGAGTTGGTCACATATTTAAAACTGAATGGATTGATTGCTAAACCACCTGAGACTTTGGCAGGGAGTGCTGCTTTGGGTGATTTCAGACAAGATATCAAGATGGGTTGTTTTCAATTTATGGAAAATTGGTGGGCCATGACCCCATTGCCATTTGGCTTTGCTTAACTTGTGGCTATGTGAAGAAATGAGCAGGTGGTGGGTCATGGGACAGTAATGCATACCCAGATGTTGTATTGAAGCTCAAAGAGGATGTCTGGAAGGTAAACGAAGATGATCCAGTGTAAGGGCAGTGGCATATTTCTCGGTCTGAGGATGGGGTTCCTTGGTGCGATGCGTAATTTAGCGTTGGGAGTTGTGTTGGAGATTGGTGGTGTTGTGGTTGGGGATGCAGCTTGGTTGCGAAAGAAACATGACAGCAATCACATTATTGTGGCCAAGTTGGAAGCTGTAGTAAAGGGCATCAATCTTGCCCTGCAGTGGGGACTAGAAGTATTAGAGATTAAGACTGATTCTGCTACTGTTCTTCGGGTGGATGAAATCTGTTATTACAAAGAATAAGAGGGTGCGTACAAAGGGAGTATGAGAGATGATGATAAAGTGATGATTGGACATTGTGAGGGAGGTTATTGAAGAATTTGAATTAGAATTGAAGGTGACACTAGTAAGTACGGTGAAGAACAAGGCTGATGCCTTGACCTGGGTTGAAAAGAGCTGGCTTTTGAATGAACTAAAGAACCAGGTAAGCAGTGAGATGTGTTGCATGAACACTGTTGGTTTGAGAGAGGAGCACAACAGGCATCATATGGGTGTAGATAGGACTACAGTTTTAGCACAGAAACCAGACTCCAAAATTGATAAACAAATGGTGAAACATGCGAAAAGCTGTTTGCGGTGTCAGTCAATTGGTCCTGCTCCAGTGGTGTACAACGCTGGTAGTGTGAGGGTGGACAGAGATTGGAAGAGACTTGCCATAGATGTCACACATTATAGGAATGAACTGTTTTTATATGAGTAACTTACCCAGTAATTACTTAGCTAACAATTTCTTGCCTCGGCAGCTTGAAAATTCAAATAAATTCGCGGATAATGCTTCACAGTTTTATTGCAGGTGGCTTGTCCCGTCCACTAATGGGAATATCAAGAACTACTAGCAGAAAACCTCGTTCTATTTCTGCCGTCATTTGGGTAACACCGAGTGTTGAGGGCAGCTGTGTTCTTAAATTTGCCTGTCTGAGACCGGATTTAGGTGAAGGATTATTACCGATTTTGGGTAGCCTTCAAGCTTTCAGCTTTCAGGACAGTATTTTATTGTTTTGTTATTAATGGGCCTAATTGAAGTTTTTTATATTTCGCTGCAGTATCGAATTGGCAGTCAAATTGTGTAACTACGAGAGTCTCAGTTGGGCTCCCTGTAATTTTGAGCGAAATTTATTGGTAAAGGTCAACTTTCCTTTGTGAGTAGTATAGAATCTTAAATTTTTGCGTCACCTTCATTTATTGATTAGTGTAACAATTGTAGAATTTGCGTTCTTCAATGAAACTAATATTTTTGTATTGAAATATATTTCTACAAGACTCAATCTTTGATAGGAATTGTGTTATGTTTGTATAATGGTACTCTGGGTAGTTTAACTAGTGTCGGTAAAGATTAACATTCCTTGTCCGAGTAGCGTAATAAACGTAACATTGTATACAATAACGGACCGATTTTTTTCATAATGAAATGCATATTGCAGGTCTCAACAATGCATAATAAATATGGGCATGTATGTATGGATGGTACTTCTGTGCTTGTATTATGGTTGGTAAAGGTTAACTGCCTTTTCTGAGTAGCATACTAAACATTAATATTGTGTTCGCCACCAGACAAATATTTTCAGTAGTGATATGCATAGTCCATTTGCAGTTCTCAATAGCATTTGACAGGATTTGAGATATGTCTGTATAATGGTACCCTGTGTACTTCAACCATCGTTGGTAAATGATTAATTGAAGATCATCTTACACTTTCCCTTGCAGCGATCTGGAAGTGGAAGGGTAGTACGTAGTGGGGAGGGAATTGTGCTTATTTTTACTTGGTTTTTTCGAGGAGAGTAGCCATTCTCGACACCCGGGAACCGTGCTACGATCGCCCAAACTGTTCACCAGCCTTTGAGCTCTTAGCTCCCGAGCTACTATCTCTCCTGGCGCCAACTCTCTCCCCGCACCAATTTTCTCTCCATCTACTGGCCCTCGTGAATTTTCTGCACTTGCTCCTACGCCTGGCTTCCTTGCTTCCTTTCCATGATATTTGCCAGTCTTGTGTTTGGGTTAACAGATGTTAACCTTGTAATCGTTAGGTTTTGTGCAGTGGAGAAGGTGTAAAGTCACCACATCGCGCCAGGATAGTGTTTCAGGGCGCCATTAATTAAGTTCCGCTGAGCTTGTTTTCTTGGTGACTCCTCATTTTCTTCAAGCTCAATTAGTCATTACCTAAAACGTGCCAGGTCACGCATTTTAATCATTTTTACTTTATGGTATTTATACGAATGTCACACATTGTGTATCACATGTTTCTTCATTCACAGGCATCAAGACTGTATCCATATTGTAGCTTCGGTATGTTTTGTATTGTAATTTGTACCGCTCACTGCATATTATTGTTTATTGTTTCGACCTCAGGTCACAGTCAGTTCCATTGTTCTCGCGTTCGGCGCCAGTCGGGCCGCGAATATAAGCCGCCTGATCTAATAAAGCAGCAGTAACTTTACCTGCTCGCTTCGACACTTACAGTGGTGACTGGAGTATCCCGGAGCCATTAGCGACTCACACGCGCACTCAGTCTTGGCTCCAGGATTTCTCCAAAAACGCCTAGCGGCCTAAAACACGCGCGCTGTAACCAGCTGAGCGCGCTGACTCCTCGCCGCGCACTCCCACCAGCCGCCACTAGCGGAACTACACGCGACGAAAAGTGGTGACTGACGCCAGTGCACCTACCCAGTAGGGGTCAGCGAGCGCAGCATGGACGCCGATATCCTCCTTCATGCAGTTAAACGCGACCGCGGACTCGGAGGCTTTACCTACCTCCCATCACAGCCCCGCATCGGCGAGGCCCTCCCGCAACTCCACACCAGCGCAACTCACGACGCCGGGCAACATGTCACCACGCCGCCACCGTAGTTGCCGCCGCTTACGCAGGGGAACCCATCATGGCTACAGGGTGGGAGAGCCACTTGCAGAATCGCGACCTGACGGACGCAAACTTACAGGCCGGCCACAGTGCTCAACGCCTTCCGAGGACGGTAACAGAAACTCATCTCGCCGAAAATTCAAACACACACCCTCACATACAGCACCACAAAAAAGTTCCTCCCTCGAAGCTTGCTCCTGCCCATCGCCGAGCGGCCGCCAGGTATCGACCTTGCCAATAAATCCACGCCACGACCTCAATCCAAGAGACGCCAGGGGCATGGTCGAGATCTCCTGTCAATACCAGACTTTGGGGCACAAACAAGCGGCAGGAGATAAGCTTCACATGGGAAATCTTCCCGCCAACTCCTCCCGGAGGTACGCAACCAGATCGCTCACCCCGCACCATGCCTGTCGAGGACCTCAGAGACGACGAACACCTCTGAACTCCGTCAAGGCTTCACAGCGGCTAAAACCGGCCACACAGCCGGTCAGCCCCGCCCAGCCTGAAGAGGACGAGAGCAGCCACGCCAACGCCATCGCCAACAGACGCCCACCGAACTACAGCAGATGGAGGTCCCGGGCTTCTGTCGCTACCACAAGTGGTTCGGAAAGGACGCCCGAAACTGCCTACCGCCCTGCTCGTTCAACCGCTCAAAACGGGTGGCGGCGGCCAGCAGGACAGGCCGCCATGGCAGCCGAAGAACCCAGGGCCTCAAAAACAGTAGGTTTTACGCCCCGCGACACGTCTCGGCAGGATGATGCTGGTCGACACAGGAGCCTTTAAATCGGGTCTTCCCAGCATCCAGAGAGACCGCGAACAGACACCAGACCGCCGCTTTCCTGACGGGCCGCCAACGGAACCCCCATCCTCTCCCACGGCACCAGGCCCTGCCGATCTCCATCCTGGCCAGAGTTACTCCTGGGACTTCACGTCAGGGCGAGGGAACCCCACCCTGGGGGCCGATTTTTCTGGCGCACTGCCTGCTGCTAGTCGACGTGAGTGCGCTCCCGACACCGACTCCTGCCGGTCTTCTCCCAACGGCGGGACCCAGACCCACCATCAGCGCCACGCTCCCACCAGTATGCACACCTACTGTCGGAGTTCCCGAGGTGTTTAAGCCCGAGCCGCCAAGTCCCCGGCCCCAGCCAAGCACGGCATATACCACCATATAGTGACTAAAGGGCCCCGACCTATGCGCGTTCCGCAGGCTTCCCCCTCAGCGCCTTCAGGAGGCGAAAAAGCATTCGCGGAGATGGAACAGATGGGCATCTGCAGGAAAGCCTCCAGTCCATGGGCCTCCCCCTCCACATGGTGCAGAAACCGACGGCTCCTGGAGACCTCTGCGGCGATTACAGGCGGTCAACATTGCAACAGAGCCCGACCACTACCCTCTACCCAACATGCAAGACCTCACGGCCTCCTTTTCACGGGCCAAAATATTCACTAAAATTGGACCTTCTTAAATCTTTATTTCAGGTACCTGTTGCTAGCCAGAGGACATACCAAAGACAGCCATCATCACCCTTCGTCCTATGTGTTCGCCTTCTCCACCTTCCGCTGAGGGAACGCCGGGCCACCTTCCAGCCGGCTCATGGACAGCATCCTGGGGGACCTAAAATTCCCGCGTCTGCTATGTCGACGACATTCTCATATTTTCCAGGTCTCACAGCGAACACCAGAGACACATCAAAGCAGTCCTCCAGCGCTCCAAGAGAACGGCCTGCGTCGTCTGTTTTGACAAGTGTACCTTCGGCGCCCAGAAAGCAGAATTCTGGGTCACGAGGTGTCTCGACAGGCGTCCGCCCCTCTTACATCGAAAAGTGGCAGCCGAGCTGTTCCTGACACCCACTCCATCAAGGCCGTCCAGGAGGAGTTCCTTGGGATGGTAAACTTCTACAGGCTGTTCATCCCCTCGGGATCGCGCACACCACGGCCCCCTGACGGAAGTCCTAAAAGGTCAACCGTCCCTGTCTTGGGGACCCAGCCAGCAGCAGGCCTTTTCCCTGACGGCCGCCCTCACTAAGGCAACCGCTTTGGCACACCAGGATCCCAAGGCTCCCTCCAGCTGACGACACAGACGCTAGTGTGCGTTGCCTGCTGGATTGCTGTTCTGGAGCAAATCATCAACGGCGCCCCCAGCCCATCGCCTTCTTCAGCAAGAAGCTCAGTCCGCAGAGACCTGCTACAGCACCTTCGACAGGGAACTCTGCGCGATGTACCGCGCAGTTCGCACTTCCAAGTTCCTCCCTGGAGGGGGACGCTCCTTCACAATCTTCTTCACAGACCACCAGCCACTGGTTCCACGCCTTCACGAAAGGGGGGACGCATGGTCTTCCAGACAGCAGCGCCACCTCTCAGCCATAGCCGACTTTACCTGTTCCGTCAGGTACCTCCCGGCAAGAAAAATCCAGTAGGCAGATGCCCCTCTCCAGAGTCGAGTTGAACGCAGGTGCTTGGTGTAGATTACCAGGACCTTGCCAGAGAACAGGCCGACCAGAAACCCCAGCATGCCCGCACCGCCATCACATTCAAGTGGCGGACGTGACCCTCGCCCCGGAGGCCCCAGCCTGCTCTGTGACATCAGCACAGGCCAGCCCTGCCCTTGGTTCCAGCCTCCACGCACGCCGCCAGGTATTCGACATCATTCACGGCCTCTCACACCCCTCCGGCAGGACCACGCCAAACTGCTTTCAAAAAGTTGCAATCTGGCGGGGTGCAAAAAGGACGCCACAGCCTGGGCAAAACAGTGCCTGCAGTGCCAGACCAGTAAAAGCGGTGCGCCACACGCAGTCGGGGGTAGGCGAGGTTCACAGCCAGGGCGCGCTTGCCACATCCATTATCGACGTCGTTCAGGCCCTTCCCCATCAGGCGGATCCAGATACCTCCTGGACGGTGGTAGACCGTTCGACGAGGTGGCCCGGCCACACCCATGCAAAGAAGGCCACCGCCAGCGTCGCAGGTGAGGCCCTGCTCTCCAGTTGGGTTAGCCGCCGCGCCCGGACCACATCACAACCGACAGGGGCCCCGCCTTCTCTCCGGGAAAGGTGGTCTGCCCTGGCTCAACTGCTGGGAACCACGCACCACACCACCACAAAGTACAACCCAGCGGCCAACGGCCTGGTCGAACGGTTCCACAGGTCCCTAAAGTCATCCTCATGGCCCGCTGCACCGCCGTGAGACTGAAACATCAGCTGCCGTGGGTCCCTCCTCGGGTTGAGAGACCGCCCCCAGAGCTGACGGCACCCCATCCGCAGCTGAACAAACCTGCGGGGAACCCCTCGTGGTGCCGGAGAGCTCGTGGACGGATGAACGCCACTCCCATCACTGCAGAGGCTCACGACGTGGCGGCAAGTTAAGCCTTGCAGGCGCTCATACATCGGCAAAGCAACCACCTTCATGCCGCCACAGCTGTCATCCGCCACCCGCGTCTTCTGGAGTCGACGCCGCCCCTCGTCCACCACTAACTAAGCCCCTACAGGGGACCCTTCCGCGTGCTGGAGCGAACAGCAAGGGCGTTCGGCTGGCACTCCCAGGCAAGAACGACTGGGTTTCATAGACCGCTAAGCCCGCTTCCTGTCGGAGAGTCCCGGCAGCGACGCAGCACCCCTTCCGCCCAACCGCACTCCAGCACGCCACTCACGCAGGGCGCTGCCCCAGGAAGGACCGGCCAACCAGCAGCCTCACAGGCGGGAGGCCCTCCGTTATCTTCAAGGAGCCGCGCACTTCAGCCCCAGCAGATAGGGGGATTAGCCAGACGCGGGCCCTCGTCTTGGGAGTATTTAAAGTCACCACATCGGGCCCAGGATAGTGTTTCGCGGCGCCATTAATTAAGTCTCCGCTGAGCTTGTTTTCTTTTGGTGACTTCGTTTTCTTCAAGCTCAATTAGTCACGCCTAAAAACGTGCCAGGTCACGCATTTTAATCATTTTTACTTTATGGTATTTATACGAATGTCACATTTGTGTATCACATGTTTCTTCATTCACAGGCATCAAGACTGTATCCATATTGTAGCTCTGTATGTTTTGTATTGTAATTTGTACTGTTCACTGCATATTATTGTTTATTGTTTCGACCTCAGGTCACAGTCCAATTCCATTGTCTCTCGCGTTCAAGGCCAGTCGGCCGCAATATAAGCTGCCTGATCTGTAATAAAGTAGCAGTAACTTTTTACCTGCTCGTTTCTTTGACACCTTACAAAGGTTCTTAATTTGTCCTCAATTTTGGCTTCGACAAAGGTCCTTGTCATACTTGTAACCTGGGAGGAGACATACTGGAAGTCCAAGGAGGTTAGGGTTTATACACGGGTAGTCTCCTCCTTGATTTTTGTTGTCAGGTCCCAGGTATCGACAGACAGCTACTGGAAAGGCCTTACTGGATGTGTTAGTGAGGATGTGGCTATCTGGCCTTTTGTCAGCTCTCCAAAACCCAGTTCTGTCAGACTAAACCTTGGAGGAGGATACTGTTGGTCCATGGGAGTCCAAAAGGGTTTTCCCAGATAGCTGCCCACAACAAAGCCTGACAATCTGCAGGTGTAAGATGACGGACAGCTCATGGGGAAGGTGTCCAGAGAGAGGTGCTTTTTTCAGTGATACCTAAAGTGACAAAAGTGCTGATGGTGTTTTGTAGTGAATCTCAGCCATTAAAGAGGCTTTTTGGATGAGATTTTCTTATCCGCCTCCTTAAAACGTCTCAGGTAAAGGAGGTAGTCCACACCTTTACTCTTGTGGGACAGTCTTAAACTTTTGTCTCCTGAACTTTTTCTTGTGGAACGCCAGTGTTGGCGCCAAGCGGACCTTCAGTGTCTGAGCGTTCTTTTTGTCTGATTCCAAAGTGCTCAGGCACCCATTAGCGAAGCTCCATAGCCAAAATGAAAGCGCCCTATAGCGCCAGATGGGCACCAGAACTTGTCTTCATAAAGCCCCAACACCAGCGCCATGTATCTGGTGCCAGCCTACTAGTGGCTGACGCCAACTCTCTTAGCCTTATATGCCAACAACGGGTCTCTTGCTAAGAACATACTAAATTCTTTTTTTGAGTGCAGTTTCCAGCGTGAAAGCATAGCTCACGCTTCACTGGCCGACACTGTCTCTGATCATCGAATGCCCACTTAAAATCGCCGCCTGAGTAACATACAACATACTAGGTGGTTTTGTTTCTTTAACCTGTTCCTCCTTTGCTTAGAGTTCCAGACGACCCAAATTACTTCTTTTGTGATTATGTCATGGCTAGTGTTTGGAAAGCACTGGCCTTGCAGACATCTGACTTTATCAAAATTATGAGCTTGTTAAGAAAGTTGTCACCTTCTCACAGGGAGCTGGGAGTCTGATTTACTTAGATTTTTAAGGTCGTCAAGACAAACTTTTTTGTGCTACTCCCTCTGATGCTTAGATGGAATTAGTCCTCCTGGTTGTTCTTGTCAAGATTTGGAGTAACCTGATCACTTTTATCTTAACATCAGGACAGACGTTCATTAGACCAAGGTGTTGCCAGCCTAAGGGTCTACTAAAAGAATCAAAAGAATTTTCAGAAGGCATAAAGCTTGGTCCTTTGTCTTTGGGATAGTCTTCTTGGGCTCCAAGCTCCAGTCATCTTCAGAGCTCCTGGCACCAAATACACCTGGTACAGAACTGAGTGCCCACGTTGGACTCCAGAACGACTTGGTTTGCATATCTATAAATGAGGCTACCACCACTGAATGCCTAGTTATATTTACTGGAAAGGTGTTTTTTAGAGCATTGTTATGTGGCTCATAAACAGGAGTTGTTACTCCCCTGGGATTAAGACCTCATCCTATGGCTGGAGAATGAAACAAGTCTATGGATTTTCCAAGTTCCTTTAAGATGTCAGATATTAGTTTTAGCCAAAAACACAGACTTTATTTAGAGACGTATCCTCTGATAGCCATGTGTCCATGGCTGTCATCGCACAGGGTCATAATGTCCATTCTAATTATCTTCACTAGTAGCAATAATTTTTACAAGTTTGTTTGGTTTTCATAATGAACTTGTCAAGGTTGTTTGGTTCTCATAACGAACCATACAGTCCTGTTGTCCATTCCCCGGGGCTCTTGTATTGAGTTCCTGGTCATATAGGATACTTCATTTTCATGTCCACAGACAGACTCTGGAAGATATCTCAGACTTTGGGGACGAGACAGAGTCTGCCAGTATGAGAGTTTTGCTTTGGACAGCCATGGCACAGGCCTTCTCTCGAGTCCTATGCTGCTTTACAGTTTTCTTTCTGGTTAGGAACTTCAGCCTGTCCCACAAGACCAGCAAGGACAGATTTTCTTAGCCGGGCTCCAAAGTCTCTTCCCAAGACCTGAATTTTACTACAGACAAATTCTCCCGCGGTGGTACAGTTGTCCGAATTCTATAAAAAGGAGAGGTCCTCATCATGAGTCTAGTCTTAGATACTATATCACTCTTGTTCTAGTTGAGGGAGCCCACTTATAAACCAGGAGTATTTTATTCAGATATATCCCTGGGAGAACGGAACTTTCTCACACATGCCAGATGAGCCTAGACTGAGGCATATTCTCAGACATCATATATTCTTCTATATATATTTTCACTCTACCACTGCCCTCAAAAGAGAATTTTTACTGTGAACGATTGATTGAGTTTTCTGTATCTAACTGGAATTTCTATATATAAGAAACTGAACTGTCAGAAACCCACTATACTCCCAAGTGGACCTTGATTCTGATTTACTGAGTTATGTGTCATCTATGGGGGCAGGCCTATACTATGATATGCCACCATATAAGGAAACCTTCTAACATGGTCAATGGACACCATTTTACGAGATTGTTCCAACTTGGACTTCTACGCTCTTCCACCGTTCGATATGGTCAAGGAGGGGCTGGATTTTTTCAGACTCATCAGTACATTACTACATCCCTCGTAGCCCCATGCTGAATTGCAATTATGGTTATCGATTTGCTGCAGTGGATTGATGGACTATCCCAGAATCCTTCCACCTTTTGTACCTTCCTGAACAGTCTCACTTCAAGAAACCCCTTGATACCATCAAGGATGGTACGCTCTTACATGGACAGGCTTTGGGCTGTCCGGGTGTTTATCAAAAAGGAGGGGCTTTTTTTCAGAAGTGCTGCAAAAGACATTTGAGAGATATGAAAGGGGATTGAGCTAAGTCTGACCCAACAAGGCTTGGCCCATTTACCCTGGGGAATTTTTACAGAACAACGATGCCATGACATGATCCTGATCCTGATCCTCTATCTCTCTCTCTCTCTCTCTCTCTCTCTCTCTCAAGAATTTAATAGTAGAGAAGACATTCCTTCACAGCTAGGGATAATATATGGAGCAACCATTAGCATGAGTTTTTCCTCACCTGGCTTCCACTTGCCTGGCGATAGATCGCCAGGCTATCAGCTCTAAACTAAAGCTCCTAAGAGTGCCCTCCAGCTCCCAGACATTTAGTAGTTAGATGGCAGCCAGCTCTGCTGGCCTCACTTACAGCCTGGCGCCAGCCATTCTCTGAGCTCCCAGAAGCGCTCACTAACTTTGAGGAAGAATAGAGAGCTTCATGTACAGTTGAAGTGTTCCGGTATTACCTAGGAGGAAGTGGAAGTTCAAGGCCATCCTTTTCTCTAGTGTGATGGCAAAAGCTCATGTCGTCCTCTTGACTAAAACTTCTGGCTCCACCATGGCCTGCCGCCAGCTCATTCTCTGAGCACCTAACAGTGCTCACCAAATCTGTCCAGACTGAGATGTTCCTGTGGTATTACCTGAAAAGAATTAGACTTCAAAGGCCATCCATAACATAAGGTGTTTTAATAGACTCTTGTCTCTGTCCTCCGTTTAGAACATCTGGTTCTTTATACTATGGACTCTTATTTTTTGAGATAGGAAGATTTAGGGAGCATTTTTTCTTTTAAAAAAGCTAAAGATGTCAGAAAGCTTTTTCCTTTCAACTTTCAGGCTCTACTTGTCCATTATGTTTATTCTACAGTTGTCCTGCAGAAAATGTTAAATTTTTGGCAGTACCTTTGTGATTACAGGAGGCTCCCTGCAATGATGACCATTTAGAGAGGAAGCATATTGATTTTCTCCTAATTCTCTTCACCTTTCGACTGAGGTACTGTCTAGTTTTAGAGTCAGTTTGGTCCAAAGTATTTTGGAGTACCCACCACTCTTACTGGATGGGTTGTGGATTTATTTCTTTGTAGGTGACAGCGCTTCTGGAAGCTTGTTTTTTCACGTTGGTACTTGTTCCAGGGCAGGTTCACCTTTTAAATTTTGGTAGCTAATCGGATAACTAATTATCTACATAATTTCACTGATGCTTTGCAGCCATCGGAGTACTTGTGTCGCTTATGATTCTCCCACTTTAGGTAGTGGCAACCTTGGCTTTAATACCACGCCCACTACAGGTTGCTTGAGCAACAACCAGAGGCAGTTCTACTGCAGGCAATCTTAATTGATAAAGAACTATAAGTTGTACTCTTTGTTAGCTTTACTCTTTGTATTTCAAATTAATTTCATGACTTATTGTTTTGGAGTAGAATATGTCCATGTATCCCACCTCCTGTCAATGTTATATATATATATATATATATATATATATATAATACGAGCTCACCTTAATGTCTAAAAGTACGGAGCCTAAGTCTGAATGAAGTAGAAAAAAATTGTAATGAATGAGAAAGAACAGGAAAGTTATGCTATGTAAAATTAGTAAAGACAGAAAAAATATAAAAATTTTTTCATGTAAAAAAACTGTTGACAACTAGCAATTAAATTTTGGGACAACCTTGTTTAATGATTAACGATTCAAGACGAGAGAGAGAGAGAGAGAGAGAGAGAGAGAGAGAGAGAGAGAGAGAGAGAGAGAGAGAGAGAGATGTGTGTCGTTTGCCAGAGTTGTTGATGACAACTAGTCATTAAAATTTAACCAGATTTGTTTGATGATTTGAGATTCAAGGCAAAGAGGAGAGGAAAGAGTGAAAGGCTGTCGATGCCTTGGAACCAAACCTTTTAAGTTATTTCGATTGCGATGACATCTCTTTTGTATATGTAAAATAGTGCATATGCTGTACTATTATTTTTTGATTAGTAAAGCCTGCCTTGTCATGTGAGAAATCGATAAAACTAGTGATGATTTATGGGAACTGTGCAACAGTTAAAGTTGTTTATATTCTGCACTTTGCACCCAATTATGTTTTTTTTTTCTTTTTTTTGTTGCAACCCATTTTATTTACCGCGCGACCCACTGAAGGGTTGGGAGTCGGGACCCACAGTTTGAAAAACGCTGCGATATCATCTGGTCTTATGCCACACTGGTCCTTTCGCGTAACTGTGGCTTGGGTGTGAAGGGACAGAAGGCTGGTGTGAACCTCAGCACTCTGCCATAAAAACACAGACAACATGAAGTAACTATTTGCAGCACCTTCAAAACACTACCTTTGCAGAGCCAATACATAGGAAGATGCCAAAGATCAGAGTCTTTGGCTTCATATAATGAATACTTCCCGGAGAAGCGAAGAAGTCGCGTCCTGAATTTCATTTGGACAATTTTTCCCACAATCCTTCCTCATCGAAATTAAAGACAATTCTGTAGCACTAGACAATCATGTGCACGTTATCTTTTATTGTTTGAAGACTTGCCGGAGAATGGATAAGATGGCTCTAAAATGCTATGTAATGACTTAATAAATGTTTTATGATAACGAGATGAGTTTGGCATGACTTTTAGAGTAAGCTACTGACGACGGAACACCTGTCTGACTATGTGTGTTCTGCTTTGACATATAGCCGTTTTTTCATAAGATGTTTAAACCGAACATGCTATCACAACTGATAACTGACGCCACCGTGCAGAGAGCGACCAGACATGAACAGCACCACCAGTGTGCAGTAAATGCGTCTCTTGTCAGACTTCTCTGTTCTATATAGGTCTTTAATTCCTCCCAGGATGTTCACCATTTAGAACCTCAAGTTCGAGAAGAGGTGGAAGTGCATTACTACCGCAAACATCTTGTATAATTTTAATTTATCAACATCTTTATCATTTATCTATTAATGTTTTATTTTCTTTTATTTTCTAATAACTTATCTCTTATGTATTTATGTTCCTGTTGCCTTGTGTTTCTTTCAAATGAACACCATATTCTTTGGAAGCTTGAATTTCTAGTCAATGGCCCCTGTAGCTTGTTCCATATGATGCTGGGGTTCATCTACTGAATAATAATAATCGAATCATTAACATAAACAGGAATGCTTGCTAAGGGCTAGTCATTGCTTTCACTTAAGATTTCTATATCTTACAAACTGACTAATATAAAATATGTTCTCTTTTTAGTATACTCGATGCTTTCTGAGTCAAGGAAATGTGTACATAGTGCTGCTTGTTACTCATCCAGTGAAGATTGCCCAGAAACCTTCTGACCTTTTTCAGTGTTAAGTGCATTGGATTTTAGATAAGGTGTGCAGTTTGTGTGCACTACCCGGCTGTAATCTAGAGGAAAATAACAGATAGAACACTATCATTAGTGTCTGAGTGTGCATTTGTAATCAGCAGTTTTGCAACAGGCTAAGAGTCTCTGAAGTGACCAATAATTCCTAATCTCTCTCTCTCTCTCTGTAGAAACCATGTTCCAAAACAGATTGTGACCAGAGATATTTAATGAAATAATGCGAGTCATCTTAATTGTCTTTGGCTTTAATAGTCTCAGACCAACTTCATTCATCCTTTCCTTCTTGAAGCCTTTATTTTGATACATCCATTTCTTGGATGCAATTTCTACTTAGAGGATAAGAAAGTATAACATATAACGAATTGTAAAAGTTACAACCATAACACAACCTCCTTTTTGTTCCCGTTGCGTGCTTTTGCTGTTAGCGTTTGGTTATTGTAGATAAATAAATAAATATGGGATGGGAAAGCTTTAGAATGCTGGTTGTTATAGTAGGTAACAAATCCTCAAAGGTGCCAATTCTTCTTGTTTATTTTCAAGCATGGAAATTGTTTTGAAAGATATTCCATTTTAGTCTTCTCTACAGCTTACAACCTCAGAAAGATTCTTAATGTTTTAGTTTTTCTTTCATGGTTTTCGAAGTCTTTCGAGGAGGGATAAAAAAAAAGAGTAATTAGTAACTGGAATGACCTGCTATCCAGAATATATATTAGGCCTACACCTTGTTCCTCGGGTTTACGGGCTGCTCTGGCAGCAGAGCCCGATGCCAGCACAAGGCTGGTTGGATCTAGATGAATAGTTCCTCGACACAACCAAGACAACAGAAAGGCAGGGTTCATGCACTTTGGAAGAAGAATGTATACCGGAAAAATGTTCGTTGTCAAAATTTTTGTATCTATCGTAGTCTTTCATTGCTTTTACTATTGTAAGTGTGAATGTATAGTAAACTGTCTGTCGGAAATATGGTTTTGCAAGAAAAATTATTATTACGCATTAAATTTTTGTAGGAAATCATCTCATTAGCGGTTTGAGCATCTCTCTTTAAACTTACTATTTTCATGTAACCTTACTAACCGTATGCCTATAACACTGACTTGTTGGTTTTGCTGATATGTGTTGGTCGTCCTCGCTGAATGAAATATCATTTATAGTGGTACTACTACTTAACAAATATTCATCCAAATGCTTTCCTTCAATGTATGATTCATTTTAGACCGTCATGACACAGTGTCATTTGTTTTAAGTTCAGATTGTATTTTACTCTGACTGTTCAATTCAAAATTATCTGTTGCAACACTTAAACCTTCTAAAAAATCCTGCATACCTTTGAAAATGTATTATATATATATATATATATATATATATATATATATATATATATATATATATATATATCTATATATATACATACTTGAATGATATGAAAACTGGATGTTGATGTTCCAGCGTTATCACCTCGAGGTCCTCGTAGTCTACGTAGCTGCGTCTTATCCCAGTTTTGCACTTACCAGGATATACACGGCCATAGATACGGACCAGGTCTGAGGCACAGGCGTCCCGGAGCAAGACTCCTTGACTGGCATAAGGCCATTTCAGCCAGCTAACAACAACAACTGAACCCAACCTCCTTCCTGCATAGTAAAAGCCACGGGAGCTAAGCTGGCCCATTGCTAAATTGTACTTTCGAAACCATTGCCAACTCTGGCTTCAAGGAATGGTCATGATGCCTTGGATTTTTGCTTTAGACTTCGTCAGTCTCACGATCACCTATCAACTTTTCAAATCTTTTTCTCCCTCTTCTTCGTCTTCTTCCTCTTCTTATCTCGGGCTTGTAATCATAGAGCGTCATTAACATGGAGTGGCGATCTACTTGACTCAATTTCACAGAGAAAAATTATCTTGCAAAAAAAGGCTGGCCTGAGCAGTAGAGCACTCCAATCATTATGGTCAAGGCCTAAGCATCTGCTCTTGGATCTAAGCAATGTCTAGGATAAACGGTACCTGTGAATGATATGACTTTTTTTGCATACATTCACTAAACACTGTCTAAACAGCAGTGCATAATCACTAAAAACTAACACTCACCATACAATTACACTCACTAAACACTCACACTTACTATACACTCACACTCACTAAATGCGCACACTTACAATACACTCACACTCACTAAACACTCGCACTTACTAAGCACTCACACTTAATAACACTAAACACTCACTGAATACTCAACACTCACCAGGCACCCATACATTAAACACTGATTAAACTCACTTAATATTCACTTTACCCTGTACCCTAAACACTCAGTAAACATTCACTAAACACTCACTTAATCCTAAACATTCATTAAAAACTAAACATTCACTAAGCACTCACTATACACTAAACATTCACGAAACCCTCAACACTCATTAAACACCAAATACTCACTAAGCCCTAAATGCTCATTAAACCCCTAAATGCTCATTAAACCCCTAAAAACTCATTAAACACTAAACAGACACTGAACATTCACTAATCACTCATTAAACACTCACCAAACATTCGTTAGGCACTAACATTCGCAAAACAGTCACTAAACCCTAAACACTCACTAAACATTTCCCTGAATACTTACTGTACACTAAACATTCACTAAGCACCACCATTCAGTAACCCTAAACACTCACTAAACACTTACACACTAAACATTCACTAAACCCTAAACACTCACTAAACATTCACTGAATGCTTACACACTAAACATTCACTAACATTCACAACACATTCACTAAACCCTAAACACTAAACTTCACTAAACACTTATTCATAAACATTCACTAAACATACTCTCATAAACATTCACTAAACACTAAACATTCACTGGTCTTACACACTAAACATTCACTGACCCTTACAACTAAACATTCACTAGACACTAACTCCACGACATAAATATTCTAAGCACTTACACACTAAACATTCACACAAACCTAAACATTCACTGCAGATAGCACTGTTGGCATTCACTAAATACTAACATTCACTAAAACCTAAACATTCACTAAACACTTACACACTAAACATTCACTAAACCGGAAGCACTCTAGACTAAACATTTACTGAATACTTACACAATAAACATTCTCTGAACATTTACACACTAGACATTTGCTGGCTTACTATAATTCCTGAGCCCTAAACACTCACTAAACATTCACTGAATACTTACACACTAAACATTCACTAAACACTAACATTCACAAAACACTCACTAAACCCTAAACACTCACTAAACATTCACTGAATACTTACTTACACACTAAACATTCACAAAACCCTAAATGCTCACTAAACACTTACTCATAAACATTCACTAAACACTTACTAAACATTCACTAAACCCTAAACACTCACTAAACATTCACTAAACACTTACTCATTGAACATTCAGGAAAACAAACTTCACAATCGCACCAAGCCCCTGTTCTATTTGCACCCAGTTACAAGATTTTTAAAAGATAGCCCAAGGCTCTGGTATGTAGAGAGATACCAGACATATGCCCTTTATGTTTATGATACTTCTTTTCAGGTTGCTTGGCAACTCATACCCAAAGCCGACAGTAGCAGAGTTAGTGCTGAGATAACAAGCAAACTCCGGCGGCAGCTTTATACGGCGTGTCCGTCACATGTATGCTTAGTAAGTAGGTGGGCTTCGTACAGTTCAAGCAAGGCTTTGTTAATAGGTACATTACTATTTATATTCGTTTTCTTTGTAGGTGTCTCTTCATTTTCTTGGTGGATCGCATTCTTGGTGTGTTCTGTCATCGTGATTATTACATTCAGTCCTCACTGTGTGTGGGGTGTGGGAGATATTATCTTTTTTTTTGTGTTTATGCAGTCATCCTATTTGACTGGGTGGTTTTTATAGTGTGGGATTCTGGTCATCTGCCTCCTCAGAGGTCCATCGCTTTTCTCACTATATGCCCTGTTTCTATTAGCACGCTCTTCTGCATGTCTGGAGCTGCTTCAACTAGTTTTCCAGGTTCCTTTTCTGGGATCTTGGGATCGTGCCTAGTGTTCCTCTGATTATGAGTACAATTTCCACTGGGATATCCCATATCCTTCTTATTTCTATTTTCAGGTCTTGATACTTATCAATTTTTTCTTTCTTTCTCATCTACTCTGGTGTCCCATGGTATTGCAACATCAGTGAGTGATACTTTCTTCTTGATTTTGTCAATCAGCGTCAAGTCTGGTCTATTGGCAAGTATCACCCTATCTGTTCTGATACCATAGTCCCAGAGGATCTTTGCCTGAACGTTTTCTATCACTCCCTCAGGTTGATGTCCGTACCATTTATTACTGCAAGTTAGCTGGTGTTTCTTACTGCAGGCTCAGTGAGAACTTTGCTACTGAATCACGCCTCTTTTGTACTGGTTTGGTGCATGCACCTGACATTTGCTTGCTACGTGATTTAAGGTCTCGTCTTCCATATTGCACTTCCTGCATATGAGTGATTTTATTTCCATCTAGCTTGTTCTTTGGACACGATCTTGTGCCACTCTTAGCATTCCTTCTGTTTCGCTAGAGTTCTTCCCTCTGTAGCCATTGACATGTTTCATAGCTAGCCTTTAGTTCTTTAGTCTGTCTCATGCCTTTGTGCATTGGTTTGTTGTGCCATTCCTCTGTTCTGTTTTCAATTCTCCTGTCTGTATATTCTGGGTCTTTGTCTACTTTATCAGTCCTTCTTCCCATACACACTCCATAGCCGTCTTCACTGGTTTCAGATATTGCCCCAGTGCTCTGCTCGATGTTAGCGCAGTCTTCCATGTAAGTAGAACTCTCCTCCTTCCTTTCATGTTATGTATAGTCTGTCTGTATTTGCTCTGGGGTGCGTGATGCTGTGTATTGTCATGTGTTTCCTAGTTTCTGATATAACACGCTGTATCCTGATTACTGGTACTGCCCATGTGTTTATGGCTTTCGTCATGTTCCAACATTGAGTTTCGGCAGATATCATAAGTCTCATAAGATTCTTTCCTGATCATGTCCTTCATCTCTTGGTGTTTTATATCCTCTCTTTCTATTATTCCCAGGTATTGGTATCCTGTCTCATCTATGTGTTTGATGCTATTCCCGTCTGGTAGCTTAACCCTTCAGTCCTTGTCACTTTGCCTTTTTGTACTTTGACCAAGACGCATTTTTCTATTCCAAACTCCATTCTGATGTCCCCAGATACAATCCTTACAGTCTGGATTATGGTATCTGTTTCCTTGATGCTCTTACCATACAGCTTGATGTCGTCCATGAACATCAGACGGTTAATTCTTTTGCCTCCTTTCTTGAGCTGGTACCCAGCATCCATCTTCTGCAGTGTTTTTGTCATGGGAATCATGACTACTATGAAGAGTAGTGGAGCCCGTGAGTTGCCTTGAAAGCTCCCTCTCCTAATGCTAACCTCTGCTAGTCGTATCCCAGAGAAAGCTTGTAAGTACTGTATTCCAGTTGCCAGTGTAGTTTTAGGAAGCTGATGGTGTTTCCTCTGCCCATATATTTTCAAAATCTCTTAGCCACGTGTGCAGTATCATATCGAAGGCTTTCTTGTAGTCAATC
>NC_089761.1:11811808-11844308 GCF_040412425.1 Macrobrachium rosenbergii
GTGAGTGTAAGTGTATAGTGGGTGTTGTTAGTGATTGTACACTACTGTTTCGTTAGTGTTTAGTGACTGTAAGCAAAGAAAGTCTTGTAATTTGCAGGAACCATTTATGTTAGACATTGCTTAGATCCAAGAGCAGATGCTTAGGCCTTAACTGCAATGGTTGGAGTGCTTAGATCAACCTCTTTTTGTAAGGTATTTTTTTTCTGTGATCAAGTAATAATAATAATAATAATAATAATAATGAACTAAACAAAAACTTCTTTCAGTTTTCTTCTGAAGATGGATAGAGAAACCCACAAGATTCTTGTGTATAACTTGTTTACTGATAAATATTTACATATTACTTTGATCTCGAGCACTTTCAGGTCCTAACTGTGACCCTTTTTCAAGAGAGATGAGGTAGTCAGGCTGGTTCAAGGCCCAGCAATCTTCTGGAACTTCTTTCCCCCGTACTGTCATTTATATGATGGCTGTCCTGGTTTCCTTCTTGAGAGTTGTTTATCTCCTCCCTGTCGGTTTGATATCCTGATCTGGTCAGTGGTAGTAATCCTTGTGGTAATAATGAGTAGTCACCATCGGTCTGTTGGGCAGGAGACCTAACCTCCAGGTCTCAAGAAGGGTCGATCTTAGCTTCTTTTAATATTAAAGATCGGCTTATGGGATCTTCTGAGGTAAAATCCCTTTGTTTCCAGCCTATCACTTTAATCTGTCTGATGAGTGCCTTCACTACCTCCTATGACTGATGTGCTTTTACAATATATAAAGCCTACTGTTTTTAAATCCATCCATGGTCCTTTCCCAACAATGCCTAGCTATAGTCAACTTATTAAAAATAAGTTTGAGAGATTGTTACTAATTCCGTTTGGATCAAATTTAGCATTATGGATAATATAAAAGAAAATATCTCAAGCAGATTATTGACTAGGGATGAAACAGCAGCACTAGGACTAGGATTAAATTTCTGTGTAGGGACTAAAATAATATCAATATAGAATTCAATAGCAAGATTAACTACCTTAATGTTGAACAACACAATGATTGCCCGTTTCAGAGAGTGATAGGGAGTAATGAAAACAACCTTGGAGACCATATCTTGCCAGCGGATTTATACCGCTCTACAGAGAGATTAAGAGATACAAAAGATATTAGAATTATGAAGCTGACAAAGGGGGTAGCATTGTTATCATGAATAGTTCAGAATATAGGAGAAAATGTACAGGCTACTAGATGATGAAACTACCTACGCTAAAATAGAGAATCTCCCACAGTCCAAAAGCTTCAAGATGCCTTCAGCAGAATGTGAAGAAAATAATCAGTAAACTATGTAATGGGAAGGGACACGCTATGCAATAGAATTATTCTCAAGTAAACCTGAACTTGCATACATATGGCAGCCCAAAATACACAAGGATGGCTGCCCACTACGCCCTATTGTTTCTAGTATGAAATCTCCCAACAAAAACCTAGCTGTGTGGTTAGCTGGAGAACTAGGAATATACTTAGGTAAATTTTCAGAATCACATGTTAAACATTCAGTAGATTTCATAGAAAGTTAAGAACAAAGAATATAAAGGGAATATAGTTTGGATTTTGATGTAGTAGCTTTATTTGCAATGTCCCCTTAGATAAGTTTTAGAATTTTTACAACCTAAACAAAATGAGGGCATTTCAATCCGAACTTATAAAAATGATGTCTTCCTGGAGTTGATCAAATTATGTGTTAGTGATACTTATTTTACGTTTGAGGGACAAGTATACAAACAGAAATATGGAGTAGCTATGGGGTCCTCATTATCGCCAATACTTACTAATATATATATGGAATATTTTTGAGACTAATCTAGTTCCTAATATTAATGTCCCTAACTTGGGGGTGAAGGTTGGTGGAGATGGATGATATTTTTGCCATTCTGCAGGGTGATGAAAGTGAAATAGAAACTTTCTAGACGAACTCAATAGTTTTGATAACAATATCCACTTCCTCTAGAAAAAGTATGATAATAAACTGCCCTTTTCAGACATCTTGATGAGAAAGGAAAGAAATAGGACAATTCAGCACATAAGCCCACACACACAAACTAGTATATTCATTTCTTCTCTTTTCACAGTCATGATGTAAAATGGGTGTTCTAACAGGTTTATTTCTCAGGGCAATGAGACGTGTGACCCTTGTAAGATAGATAAAGAAATAAATTACTGATGAAAGCTTTGATGCATTAGCATGCAGAATGGTTCAGAAAAAGGGCACTCAACAAAGCTAGGAGGATTTTTACAGAAAAGCTGGAGAGTACATAGATACAGAAAACAAATAGTTTCCCACTCCCTTATATGCCTAAAATGAAACAAATTACATAAAAAATGAGAGAAATTAAATATAAATTTGTGTATACCTTTGACAACACGAAAAAAAACAAAGTATGTAAAAATAAATTGGAAGAAGACAGTAATGTAGATGATATAGGGGGAGTATACATAATTAATTGCAACAATTGTGGAGACAAATATGTGGGTGGGGCTGGTGGGAGACTAAGGACTACCCAGTCCAAGAACACAGGAGGGCAGTACAGCTCAACTCACAGGGGAGTGCTATAGCTAGGCATTGTTGGGAAAAGGACCATAGGATGGATTTTAAAAACAGTAGGCTTATATACAAAAGCAATAACATCAGTCATAGAGGGTAGTGGAAGGGGCACTCATCAGACAGATTAAAGTGATAGAAGGAAACAAAGGATTTACCTCAGAAGATCCCATAGCCGATCTTTAATATTAAAAGAAGCTAAGATGGAAGCCCTTATGACCTGGAGTTAGGTCTCCTGCCCAACAGACAGTGACTACTCACATACCACAAGGATTAATACCACTGACCATCAGATCAGGATATCAAACCGACAGGAGGAGATAAACAACTCTCAGAGAATGGAAACCAGGACAGCCATCAACAAATGACGATGCGAGGAGAAGAAGTTCAGAAGATTGCTGGGCCTTGGTCAACCACATTCCTACCTCATCTCTTGAAAAAGGGTCACAGTTAGGACCTGAAAGTGCTCAGATCAGTAATATGTAAATGTTATCAGTAAACAAGTTATACACAGAATCTTGTGGTTTCTCTATCAATAATAATAATAATAATAATAATAATAATAATAATAATAATAGTAATAATAATAGTAATAATAATAATAACAGCAATAACAATAATAATAATAACAACAACAGTAAAAACAATAATATTAATAAGATAATAATAATAGTAAAAATAATAATAATAATGAAGTACAGTACTATGAGCTCAACCGAAACCTTTCAATATGGCTACCCAAGGTCACAAGCTCGGCAGGGAGATCGTCGCTCCATATTATTAACCTCTATAGTTCTAAAGAAACAAATTGACCAAGCATTTTGCCATGCCACATGTAGCAAGTGTTTTTCGCCCTCACAAGTTGATTCCCTCTTAACTGGACTCCCTATTACTCACTGGTGTGAAGATGGCATCAGCCGAGCACTGACCCTGCGATATTAAGTCCAAAAGCTTATCACTGTTGACATAATACAGTGAAATGTCCTTATCCTTCTGTTTCAACATTGCAACTGTGTTGGTAAGATCAGTGTTGAGCCACGAATATTAACATCAGTATTAACAATTTTATATCATAAAGCTGGGACAATGGCAGGATGGGATTGCTTGTGTGTTATGTCATTTGATGAAATGAATGTAGCTATGAGTGGACTTGTGAGAGAGGTGCGAAATAATGAGCAGGAAGACAAGTACTGCTGGTTTATTGATGAAGCGGTCTGCTTATAAAGCGGCGTGCGTCTACGTCAAGTGTATAACGCAGAGACTGCGGGTACAAAGATTTACAGGTGACCTGAGGTCAAACTATTTCTCTACAAAAAACAGGACAGGTACAAACAGAAAACATAATGATTAACAATGTCTGGTTTGACATAAAAATACTCTGTTACATGTACATAATGCATGGTCAATTGAACAGATAATAAAATATACAATTCATAATAATGACCCTTAATATTGTGTTCTACGTCCGACCTAGGTCGAATGTGAAGGCAGCGCCAGAAAACGGGATGTTCATTACAGAACGTGTTGGTGGGGACTCTACAATACTCCCCCAAGGCGTAGAGTGGCGTCTGATCAAGCGGCTATCTGCTGGGGGGCGGCGGAGGACCCCACTTTCTGGCTGTCCACTGGAGGGAGTGGTCGCCCTCTGGAGCGGTGTGTTGGGGTGTCCCCCTGTCTGGTTTTGGGGTTTTCTGGGGACGGCCACGACGCTTTCCTGCGCATGGGGCTGGCAGGTGGGTTGCTATATCCTGCAGGAAGCTTTGGGAACCGCCCCCAACATCCTCCTCCAGGAATGTGGGCTTGAGGCAGTCTATCTATATCCAGTCTTCCCTTCCATGGACAGCTACCCGGAATGCCTTTTTGTCCCTTGCGAGCACAAGGAAAGGTCCTCTGTAGGGCCTGGTTAAGGGTGGCCGCACGGCATCGTCCCTGACGAAGACGTGGGTGGCGGAGGACAGACCGGGAGGCTGAAGGGGGACATCCTGTTGGTGTATGTCCTCTGGCAGGGGGTGAACTCCCCAACCCTGTCACGGAGCCTCTGCGTTGCTATGTCGTCCCTGTCCTCTGCAATGAGTTCCCCTGGGACTACCAGGGTCTCTCCCGTAGGCTTTTTCTGCTGAGGATGGGTCGCCGTTGGCTCTAGGGGCGGTTCTCTACCCGAGGAGGACCCAGGGCAGCTGGTACTTCCAACTCTCAGAGGTGCAACGAGCCATGAGGGACACCTTCAGGGACCTGTGGAACCTCTCCAGCATTCCGTTGGCTGCGGGGTTGTAGGCGGTGGTGCTGTGGTGAGTGATCCACAGCTCGGACAAGAAAGCGGGACCTCTGTCTGTAGTTATATGGTCCGGGACACCGAACTGGCTGATCCAGCTGGAGAGGAGGGCTTCTGCGCACCCACTGGGGTGGCTTCTTCAATGGGCGTAGCTTCAGGCCATGTTGTGGAGCGGTCAGTGACTGTTAGAAGGTATCTTGCTCCTCCTGATGGAGGAAGAGGACCCACCACGTCGACGTGGATGTGCCCGAAACGTCTTCTCAGCTGGGAAAACTCGCCCACCCCAGACTCGGTGTGCTGCCCTATTTTGCTGGCCTGACACTGCATGCACTGCCTTGCCCAGGCCACCGTGTCCTTCTGTATGCCATGCGAGACAAACTTCTCCATCAGTAGTCTGGCCGTCTCCTTCCAGAGGGGTGGGACAGTCCGTGGATGACGTCGAAGGCCAGCTGACATCAGGAGGCGGGCACCAGGGGGGAGGGGCGGCCAGTGCTCATGTCCCTCAGCAGTGTTGACCCTCCAGGGCCGAGGGGCACATCCGCCCATTTCAGTGACGTGACGGCTGTGCGGTAGGCTGGGGTTTCTGGGTCGGCAGCCTAATCGTGGGCAAGGTTTTTGTAGTCGATCCCAAGCTGCACTGCGTCGATCTCGATCCTCGAGAGGGGGTAGGCTACTGGGTTCTTCCTGCTGGGGAGGTATTTGATGGTGCAGGTGAACTCCGCGACGGCCGCAAGGTGCTGCTGGTGCCTAGAGGACCATGCGTAACCCCAGCTTCGTGAAGGCGTGGACCAGCGGCTGGTGGTCAGTCCAAATCGTGAAGGGCGTGCCATCCAAGAGGAACTTGAAGTGATGTACCGCCTGGTATACTGCAAGGAGTTCCCTGTCGAAGGTGCTGTAGCGGGACTCGGTGGGGCTGAGTTTCATGCTGAAGAAGGCGATGGGCTGAGGGGTCCCGTTGATGACTTGTTCCAGGACGGCTCCGCAGGCGACATTGCTGGCGTCCGTCATCAGCTGGAGGGGAGCGCTGGGGTCCTGGAGGGTCAAAGATGTTGCATTGGCGAGGGCGGCCTTCGTCAGGGAGAAGGCCTTCTGCTGGTCAGGGCCCCACACTAAGGTCTTTGGACGACCCTTGAGGACCTCCATCAGGGGGGCCATGGTGTGCGCAATCCCTGGGATGAATCTCCTGTAGTAATTGACCATTCCGAGGAATTCTTGTACGGCCCTGATGAAGGTAAGGGTGGGGAACCTCTCGACAACCTCGACCTTTGACAACATTGGGCAAACATCCCCTGGGGATATCTCGTGGCTCAAGAGTTCCACCTTCTCGACACCAAAGGTGCACTTGTCGAACCTGACAATGAGGCCACTCTCCTGCAGGCACTGCAGGACCTTCCGGATGTGCTACGGGTGTTCCTTCTGGGACCTGAAAATATGATTTTAAGAAATCTAACTTTGAGAATATTTTGGCCCTGTGGAAGGAGGCGTTAGGTCCTGCATGTTTGGTAGAGGGTAGTGGTCGGGTTCTGTAGCGAAGTTGAGCTGCCTGTAGTGCCGCAGGGCCTCCAGGTGCCGTCAGCTTTCTGCACCATGTGAAGGGGGGAGGCCCACGGGCTGGGAGCCTTCTTGCATATGCCCATCCTTTCCATCTCAGCAAAGGCCTTCTTGGCCTCCTGAAGGCGCTGTGGAGGAAGCCTTTGGAACTTCTCGTGTCAGGGGCCCCTTTGTTTTGATGTGATGATATATCCCGTGTTTGGCAGGGGCCACGGGCACCTGGCGAGGCTCAGGTTTGAAGACTTCTGGGAATTCCTTCAGGAAGGAACCATACTTGTGGGGCGCAACGGAACAGATGGCGGGCTCCCTGGGGCCGACGACAAGGGCAGGGACTGGCAGGACTCGGTGTCCAGCAGGCATTTGCAGCTGATGTCGACTGCCAGTCTGAAGTGGGCAAGGAAGTCCGCACCCAGGAGTGGGGTCTTAACGTCCACGACAATGAATTTCCACCTGTACCTCTGGCCAAGGATGGAGATTGACAGGAACTTGGTGCCATAGGAGAGGATGAGGGACCCGTTGGCTGCTGTCAGAGAGGCAGCCAGGTCCAGCGGACATTTGTGGTCCTCTCTGGAAGGCGGGAACACTGACCGCATGGCTCCGGTGTCGATCAACATCATCCTGCCGGAGATGGTGTCGCGGATGTAAAGCCAACTGGTGTGGGGCCCTTCGGGTGTTTCAGTTGCTGCTGCCATGGAGGCCTGTGAGGGTGGCCACCGCCCCCCCATTTTTTGGAGGGAAGAAAAGGCAGGGGGCTTCGCATTTCCGGGCAGCTTTACCGAGCCCCTGATGGTAATAGCAAAGCCCCGGCCTCTCCTTCTTCTGCTGGTGGGATGGCTTCCTCTGGGCGACGACGTTGATGCCCTCCATGGTGGGGTCCTCCGGCTGGAGGCAGTTGATGGGGTGTGCGGGTGTGGATACCCACTTTGCCGCTTTCATGGAGTCCGTTAGCTGCTGCGCCACCCTGATCAGGTCCTCGACCGGCAGGGTGTATGCCTCTGTGATCTGCCCACGGACCTCTGGTAGTAGCTGCCGCAGGATGATCTCCCTTGACAGGCTGATCTCTTTGCACCTGCCGCTGCTGTCAGTCTCAGGGAGGAGGAGGAGGCCCTGGAGGGCATGTCATGTTTCCAAGAGGTTCCCCTCCTGCCGGGGGTTGAGGGCGAGGTCGAGGGCACGGGCGGCTCTCTTGGAGACCGGCAGGGAGCAGGTCTCGACAAGAGTGGCTTTTAACTCCTGGAAGGTGGCGGGGCTCGCTGTCGTCATTAACCACGGGGCAGTCTTCTTGTATATCTCCTCTGGGAGGGCATTGATGTCGATGTCCTCCTTCAACACCTCGTCGGTTAGGCCTGCTACCCTGAATTGCCCCTCGACCCTGTACAACCAGGATGCTGTGTTTTGATGGGTGAATGGCAGCAGCCTTATGCTGAGGGCCACCTTTGGTTGGTCCGTCATGGGAACCATTGCACAGGGTGCAGGTACAGGCGTGGAGGAGAGCACAGGAGGGGGTTGCGTGAGGGAGACGTCTGTCCCCGAGAAGTTCGCGGTAATTTGTATGTGGTTGAGAATGTCTGCGTCCATGCTCATTCCGTGCTCTCACTTGGAATGTGAGGGAACACTCGCATCAATACATGCTTGGGAGTGTGCCGTGTGGGTCCGCTAATGACGCTGGTGACCTGCTGACGAGTTTCGGTAACACCAGAACGCTTTGTTGGAGCGCCGTAGTTAGTCCGTGGGTTGGTTCATCGGGCCAAGACTAAGTCGCTGTTTGGGTCCATTAATGGCTTCCATGAACCACTCCCAGGGTCACCACTGTGAAAGAGGTGTAAAATAATGAGCAGGAAGACAAGTACTGCTAGTTTATTGATGAAGCGACCCACTTATAAAGCAGCGTGCGGACGTCTGCATATAATGCAGAGACTGTGGGTACAAGATTTACAGGTGACCTGAGGTCAAACTATTTCAGCTACAAAAACAGTGATGGAGGAGTTTAGGAATTTCAGTACAGAAAAGGCTATAATGCTTCCTTTATAATTTGGTCAGGTTGTCTCCAAGATCTTCAGATCAATATTTGTTATCAATTCCTATAAATAATTCAAGAAGTCACTTCAGTGAAGAAATACTATGATATGACCTCATCAATAAGTGATAATAACCTTTTTTGACCAGTTGTTATCACAGGCTTAAAACCCCCATCTTCTCTTTAATTCTTCCAGGGAAAACAGCCTATAATTTGTTCAAATACACAAGTTCTTAATTACTGAAAGTGTACAAACTGCCAGCGCCAAAAATTATACTATACATCACCATCGAAACATAATATTTAAAAGTTGGCTACCTCTTCAAATCAGTCAATGGTAGATCGGTGCAGTTATATCATAGGTTCACTTAGATTACACACACATATATACAGTGTACAACACAGGGTTTTATTCTAAATTAAATTTTACTTAAGTATCTGAAAACTTACCATAAACTTTAATCCTAATATCCATTTCAGGCTAGGCTAACACATGACATTCTAAAATAATTTACCATCAGCCAGTTGTCTTTATCTTTATCAAATGTCACAGCAATCCAAAATTTCGTTAACTTTAACTATTTTCTGTAAATCATGCGATCCTGGTCACAGCAATTTTATTCACTCATTCAGAATAAAAAGCACTCAGTGTTATCGTATGACCTAAACGATTCGAAACATAGTGACTTAATACAAGTCTTATACTTGACATCCAGGTTAGTTATCTTATGATAGTTCAAAAAACAATCAATCTTGCCTTTAATATTAACTAAACAAACGATATAAACTTAGCCTGCATTCAATGTTACTCAACACCAAAGTAGTCAGATTTGAGCACAATCTTTATTTCATGACCTCATCCAAGCACACCTCAAGAAATTACATTTAGATATGCATTTCTCCTCAAGGAATTAAATGTACTTTTTAAGATAAATATTCAATGGGTAAAAGTTGGTGAACCTCCCGTTCTTACGGTGCCTTCAGCTGACCCGATGGTAGATCACTAACCTTATTATCATTATTGTGATTTGTATATTTATTACCTGTTCATTTGCCCTTATATACATAGTATATGTGTCAGAGTAGGGTTTTATTCCAAATTAAACATTTTTGTCTGTATGTATCTGTTTGAAAGAAATATTTTGACAAAAGGTTAACTTATCCATTTGCACTGCGTCTGGCTACGCTGACATCCACATGACTTTATAAGAGGGTTGCTTCATCAATAAACTAGCAGTCCTTGTCTTCCTCTCTTTCTTTATCTCACGGTGGTGACCCAAATGTCACAGCAAGCCTTAACGGAAAATTTCATAAAGTCTAACTGGGAATGAGCGACATAATGGCTGGGTGTTAACTATTTATTGGTTGCTTACTGAGATAAATGTCAGAATCTTGGAAGATTTTATTCCGACTCATTCTACACACAACAGGTAAAACGGCATAAAAGGTTCAAATCATCTGTGTTTGTCGGCAGACAAACAGATGGCGATATCAAAACATGATTACATACGGTGATAAACATACATCTGGAAGTCAGAAATTTATACTATGAGATTCATCCAGATTAATGGATACAATGCAATAGCATAATGAAATGGAGAGAGTTCAAATTGTACAGAAGATTCAATCATGATTAGAATTGCATTGTGTGGTGATTAACGTTAAACAACAATGATATAAACTGAAATACTATTGGTTGAAATGTTCCTGTAGAGAAAGCTCAGTGTACTGTTTTGTAGTCAGATTGGCATGAGCACAATCTTTACGTGTTTGAAGAGACAGCCCCTCATCCAAGCACGTGTGTAACGTCTGATTGTTTGGAAGAAATTCTCCTTACAATTTCCCCACAAGCGAGGCATCGATATTGACAATTGTAGTTGGCTCGAAGGGCTTTAGGGGCGGGTAGGAGGCTGAAGGCGGCACCGGCCAGCAGGAGCTCGAGGAGGAAGTTTGAAGGGTGACGTCGGATGATCCTTCGGTGGCCGGCTCGAGGGCTGAAGGATTTGATAAAGCCCTCGAGAGGGGCAGCAGGCTGAAGGTTGACGTGGCTGGTCTGGTCAGCTGAACCTCCCGTTTTCAGGTTTCCTGGAGGAGGTTCCAGGGCTCGGTGGTGGAGTGGGTCACCTCGGAGGGTCGGACTAATACTGAGAACTCATTATCATTATTGGAAATTTGTAGGGTTTATTACCTGTCATCTTTTGCGGGGTCACCAGTGTAAGGACTGGGAATAGCACATAGTGGCTGGGTGTTATGTGTTGTTCCTTACTGAGATAAATGTACAGAATCCAATCAGCTGTTGTTAAACATTACAGTTGTCTGACATAAAAGGTTACATCTGTGTTTGTTTTGTGTAAAGAAATTAACATACGGTGATGAAACATACATCAGTGGAAGGGTCAGGAAATTCTACATATGGCCAATTGCACTTGAGATTCAAGACATTTTAATGGATACAACGCATAATAAATGTGAAATGGAGAGACCTTTGGCGTCTTCACAAACAGAAACCACACACAGTTTTTATAGAAGAGGGTTGAACATTTCATCATGATTAAACAAGCAGTCCTTGTCTTGTGCTACGTTAAGACAACAATGCTTTAGAAAGACTGAAATATTGTATGGTTGGTGAAAACCTCCTGTTTTGTCCTGTTCCCAGAGCCGATTAACGGACCCAAACTGTTTGGAAGACTTAGTCTTGGCCCGATGAACCATCCTACGCCCCTAACGACTAACAACGGCGCTCTAACAAAGCGTTCGGGTGTTACCAACCCTCGTTGGCAAATCACCGGCGTCATTACTGGACCCACACAACACGCTCCCATGCATGTATTGACGCGAGTGTTCCCCTCACACTCCAAGTGAGGGTGCGGAATGAGCACGGATGCAGACATTCCCTCCCACATACAAATAACCGTGAACTTCTTGGAGGCAGATGTCTCCCTTGTGCAACCCCCTCTTGAGCCCTCCACGCCGACCCCACACGCTCCTCCACACCGGTACCCGCTCCCCGTGCAATGGCCCTCCTGACAGACCAACTGAGGGCTGCCCTCAGCATAAAGCTGCCACCTTTCACCCATCAGAACCCAGCGTCTTGGCTCTACAGGGTTGAGGGGCAATTCTGGGTGGCAGTCCTGACCGACGAAGTGTTGAAGGCAGACATCTCTATCAACGCCCTACTGGAGGAGATATACATACAGGAAGGTTGCCCTGCCACCTTCCAGAAATTAAAGGCCACTCTCATCGAGACCTGCTCCCTGCCGGTCTCCGACCTTGCCATCAACCCCCGGCAGGACACAAACCTCTTGGAGACGTGGCATGCTCCCCAGGAACTCCTCCTCCTCCCTGAGACAGACATCAGCGGCAGGCACAAAGAGATTAGCCTGTCGAGGGAGATCCTCCTGCAGCAGCTACTCCCAGACGTCCGTGGACAGATTACAGAGCCCTACACCCTGCCGGTCGAGGACCTGATAAGGATGGCGCAGCAGCTGACTGACTCCACAGGGGCGGCGAAGAGGGCAGCCATGCCCGCACACCCCATCAACTGCCTCCAGCCGGAGGACCCAGCCACAGAATACATCAACGTCGTCGCCAGGAGGCAGCCACCCCTCCACCAGAAGAAGGAAAGGCCAGGGCTTTGCTACTACCACCGGAGGTTTGGTAAAGATACCCGGAATTGCGAAGCCCCCTGCCTTTTTGCCCACCCAAAAAACGAGGGAGGCTGCAGCCATGGCAGCAGCATCCAAAACACCCGGGAGCCCCGCACCAGTAGGCTTCTATGTCTGTGACACTACCTCCGGCAGGATGATGCTGATCGACAGGGGGGCAATGTGGTCAGTGTTCCCCCCTTCCAGAGAGGACTGCAAGTGGCCGCCGGACCTGGCTGCCTCTGTGACGGCCGCCAACGAGTCCCCCATCCTCTCCTGTGGCACCAGGCTCCTGTCGGTCTCCATCCTGGGCCGGAGGTACAGGTGGAACCTCATCGTCGTGGATGTTAGGACCCCGCTCCTGGGTGCGGACTTCCTCGCCCACTTCGAACTGGCAGTCAACGTCGGCCGCAAGCGCCTGCTGGACACCGAGTCCTGCCAGTCCCTGCCCCTGTTCGCCGGGCCCCAGGGAGCCCACAGTCTGTTCCATCACTCACCACCAGTATGCCTCCCTCCTGAAGGAATTCCCAGAGGTATTCAAACCCAAGCTTCGTCAGGTGCCCGGGGCCCCCGCCAAACACGGGATATATCATCACATCAAGACAAAGGGCCCCCAATGCACATGAAGTTCTGGAGGCTTCCCCCACAACACCTTCAGGAGGCCAAGAGGGCCTTCGCTGAGTTGGAGTGAATGGGTATATGCAGGAAGGCCCTTAACCAGTCCCTACAGGGGTCTCCATGGGGCCACATAGAGTCATCAGGTGGGCCGCCAAGGCATACCTCCTTGATATCCACGGGCAGGAAGACTGGGTCACCATCGACAGGCTGAAGCCGGCATTCCTGTTGGACAGCGAAGTACGCGAGGAAGAAGGCAGGCACCCCAGAGTTCCCCCTCAGTACCTCCCAGCAGAAACACCCACTCCCCCACCATAGCGGGCTCCGTGGCGGCCCAGGAAACACATTGAGCCAACCCCAGATGTTGGCTCCACCCCACGCCCACAGTTCTCCAGGAGCAGGGGCCCACTCCAACTGCCTCAGTGTCTGCGTGATCAATGTTATTTTCATCCAGTAATTACTCCTCTAATCATTGTCTTTAGGGGGGGTTAGTATTTGTAAGGGCGTCAGATCGCCTCTCCTTTTTTGTGTTTCTCTCTTCATATGTACATTAATCACATCATATATGTTACTTGTTGATATTTCAGATTCTTTATGTATCTCATTGTATGCATCATTGTACGGCCTGTCCATCGATATATATACTTACCTTTTACATGTTTTGTAATGCATTATATATGTCTTTTTATGCCTGTTAACAAACACAACCTTTGTATGGACACAGCAGGGGGCCGCAGGTCGCCTGCTACCTTTCCGTCTGCTTTCTGTATTATAAACACCTGTCGAGAATAATAAAGGATCAGTCTTTCACTTTGACATTTCTTGAACTTCACAACATATATATATATATATATATATATATATATATATATATATATATATATATATATATATATATATATATATATATATATATATATATATATATATATATATATAATTTTTTCCAGGATTTTGGGAGTGCCCCCACCTGGCCCTACGTGCAGGCGCCCATAACAATAGTCAATAATCGTATGAAATAAATTTCTAATTTGGTAATTTTTTAATCAACTGGTAAAACTTTAGACTACTACCACAGCCTTGTTCCCGCCAGTGGCCGACAAGGATTTTTGCCACCTTTTCTTCAAGTTTTTGTTTATGTTCATGTCCTTTTTGTTTATGATCTTTGCCGTCTACTGTTTATGCTTTTACGTTCATTCCCAAGAGACTACCATTACACATGGTGGCAGTTTTGCATGTAAACTGGTAGTAACCAAATGTGTAAAGTCCCTGCTAAGCGGGTCTTCTATGATGGCGACCCGTTTTCTATGCCACTCCTATGATAACGGGTCACGCAGGATCAGCCATACCCAATCATTTAAACTAATCTATGTAAATATATACCTGTTACTAACTTGTATTGCATATGTTTCTTTTGTTCATGTATCAAAATGTCGTCAACTTCATTATTGTCCATTTTTGCAACTCAGAGTGTATTTATTCATTGTATTTATTGTCAAATGTTATTGACCTCAGGTCACCCTGGTTCTCATTGTATTCCTCGGCGTGACGTCAGTCCGCCGCTATATAAACCGCCTGTGTCCTCAATAAATCAGCAATAACTTTCTCCTGCTCGTTTCTTTAGCACCTCTTAAAGTGGTGACCCTGGAGTGATTCCCAGAGCCATTAGCGGACTCACACGGCGACTTAGTCTTGGCTCCAGGAACTACCCACGCCCCTAGCAGACTTATTACGTTGCTGTAACCAGCGTTCGGCCGTGCTGACTCTTGTCAGCAAATCACCAGCGTCATTAACGGACTCACACGGCGTGCTCCCAAGTGCATATTGACATGAGAATCCCACTCCTCACGCTGCCCTGCCCAGTAGGACAAACAAAAGCCTCCCTCGCCATAAAGCTGCCGCCCTTCACACAGGGAAACCCATCATCATGGCTGTACAGGGTCGAGGGTCAGTTCAGACTGGCAGAACTCACGGACGTGGTGCTGCAAGCTGACGCAGTAATCAAAGCCCTGCCGGAGGAGGTCTACAGGAGACTCGTCCCGTGGGTATCTGCTGCACGCCCCCTCACCTACCGCCACCTGAAAACATCCCTCATCAAGACTTGCTCTCTGCCCGTCGCCGAGAGGGCCCCCCGCGCCCTCGACCTCATCATCAACCCGCTGCAGGACCAGAGCGTCATGGAGTCATGGGGCATGATACAGGACCTCCTCACCTTCCCCGGCACTGACAGTAGCAGCAGGCAGTCCAAGATCAGCCTGTTGAGGGAGATCCTCCTCCGCCAGCTCCTTCCGGAGGTCCGGACTCAGATCCTAGAGCCCTACACCATGCTGCTCGAGGACTTGATTAGAACAGCGCAGCAGCTGACCGACTCCACAAGGGCAGCGGCGGGCAAGCGGGCACCCATCAGTTCCATCATCAGGACAGAGGAGAGAAAGCCCTCTCAAAAGACGGCCACCGTGTCTCACTATCTATCACCAGCGGTACGGCAAGGATGTTCGGAACTGCCAACCACCGTGCTTATTCGCCCATCCAAAAAACGGGGGAGGCAGCGGCCAACAGAACAGGCCGCCATGGCAGCAGAGGAACCCAGGAGCCCAAAACCATTAGGCTTCTACGTCCGCAACACCATCTCCAGCAGGATGATGTTGGTCAACACCTGGGCCGTTAGATCAATATTTCCGCCGTCCAGGGAGGACCGCAAGCGCCCACTGGACCCAGCTGCCTTCATGACGGCCGCCAACGAGTCCCCAATCCTCTCCTATGGCACCAGGCTCCTGTCGATCTCCATCCTTGGCCGGAGGTATATGTGGAACTTCGTTGTTCGCGGATGTAAGGACCCCCCTCCTGGATGCGGATTTCCTCGCCCACTTCGGGCTGGCAGTCGACGTCGGTCACGAGCGTCTTCTCAACACCGACTCCTACCAGTCCCTCCCATTGGCAACGGGACCCAGCCTGCCTACCATCTGCTCCGTCGCCCCCCACCAATGCATCCAGCTGCTGAAGGAGTTTCCCGACGTATTCAAGCCCGAGCTCCGTCAGGTACCCAGGACCCCAGCAAAACATGGCATCTACCATCACATAAAGACGAAGGGCCCCCCTGCACACGCAAAGTTCCGGAGGCTTCCCCCTCAGCGCCTTCAGGAGGCCAAGGATGCCTTTGCCGAGATGGAGCGGATGGGCATACGCAAGAAGGCCTCCAGCCTGTGGGCCTCTCCCCTCCACTTGGTGCAGAAACCGGATGGCTCCTGGAGACCCTGCGGTGACTACAGGCGGCTCAACCTCGCAACTGAACCTGACCATTACCCCCTGCCGAACCTACAGGATCTCACGGCCTCCTTCCATGGGGCCAAGATATTTTCTAAGTTCGATCTTTTAAAATCTTACTTTCAGGTACCAGTTGCTCCAGAGGATATCCCGAAAACCGCCATCATCACACCCTTCGGGTCCTACATCTTCATCTTCTCCACCTTTGGCCTGAGGAAGGCGGGGGCGACTTTCCAGCAGCTGATGGACAGCATCCTGGGGGACCTGAAGTTCTGCGTCTGCTACATGGATGATATCCTTATATTTTCCAGGTCCCACAAAGAACGCCAGAGGCACATCCGGGCAGTCCTGCAGTGCCTGCAGGAGAATGGCCTCATCATCAGATTTGACAAGTGCACCTTCTGCGTCGAGAAAGCTGACTTCCTAGGCCACGCGATATCCCTGGATGGCATCCGCCCGCTCACATCAAAGGTCGCAGCCATCACCAGGTTCCCCGTCCCCACCTCCGTCAAGGCCGTCCAGGAGTTCCTCGGGATGGTAACTTACTACAGGAGGTTCATCCCCGGGATCGCACACACCATAGCCCCCCTGATGGAGATCCTGAAGGGCCAACCAAAATCCTTAGTGTGGGGACCCAGCCAGCAGCAGGCCTTCTCCCTGACGAAGGCTGCCCTCGCCGAGGCAACAGCCTTGACCCCAGTGCTCCCCTCCAACTGACAACAGACGCCAGCAGCGTCGCCTGTGGAGCCATCCTGGAGCAGATCGTTGACAGCGGCCCCCAGCCCATCGCCTCCTTCAGCAAAAAGTTCAACCCCAAGGAGGCCAGCTACAGCACCTTCAACAGGGAGCTCTGCGCAGTGCACCGGGTGGTCCAGAACTTCAAGTTCCTCCTGGAGGGTACGCCCTTCACAATCTACATGGACCACCAGCTGCTGGTCCACGCCTTCACCAAGCAGGGGGACGCATGGTCTTCCAGGCAGCAACGACACCTCGCGACCATTGCAGAGTTCACCTGCTGACAGAGAAGTTCGTCTGGCACAGAATGCGGAAGGACGCGAGGACTTGGGTGAGACAGTCTCTTCGGTGCCAAACCAGCAAGATAGGTCGTCACACCAAGTCTGGAGTAGGCGAGTTTCCACAGCCAGGGCGGCGGTTCGGCCACATGCACATCAATGTCGTCGGCCCACTTCCCCCGTCAGGCGGGGCCAGATATCTCCTGATGATTGTTGACCGCTCAACCAGGTGGCCCGAAGCGTCGCCCATGCAGGAAGCCATTGCCAGTGCGTGCACCGGGGCCCTCCTCTCCAGCTGGATCAGGCAGTTTGGCGTCCCGGACCACATAACCACTGACAGGGGCCCTGCCTTCCTGTCCGAGTTGTGGTCCGCCCTGGCACGCCTGCTGGGGACATCTCACCACACCACCACCACTTACAACCCCACAGCCAACGGCTTGGTGGAGAGGTTCCACAGGTCCCTGAAAGCGTCCCTCATGGCCCGCTGCACCGCTGAAGATTGGAAATACCAGCTGCCGTGGGTCCTCCTCGGGCTGAGAACTGCCCCTAGAGCCAACGGCGACCCATCCGCAATGGAGAAAATCTACAGGGATCCCCTCAAAGTCCCAGGCAAACTGGTCACAGAGGACCGCCACAACCCATCAGTCCAGAGGCTTCACGACATAGTCGGCAAGTTCGCCCCCTGTAAGCGGACGTACACCGACAGGTCAGTCGCCTTCACGCCTCCCGGCTTGTCCTCCACCACTCATGTCTTCGTCAGGGATGACGCCATCCACCCACCGCTGACCAGGCCCTACAGGGGGCCTTCCGCGTGCTGGAGAGGAACAACAAGGCTTTCCATCTCGCCCTTCATGGAAAAGACGACTGGGTGTCCATCGACCACATCAAGCCTGCCCTCTTGGAGGAGGAAACAGGAGTCACCACACCGCGCCCTCCACCTGAGCAGTCATCTCCGCAGCCAGGCCGCCGCAGAAGGAGGTCACGAGGCCGCCCCCGGAAACATCCGCCCACACCCGCAGCCAGCCGCTCCCAAGCACAGCGCAACCCCCGCTCACTTCGCGTAGCCGCGGCACTCTTCAATGCCCCAGCAGATACGTGGATTGATCAGACGTTACCCACGTCTTGGGGGTGAGCATTTGTAAAGTCCCCGCTAAGCGGGTCTTCTATGATGGTGACCCGTTTTCTATGCCACTCCTATGATAACGGGTCACGCAGGATCAGCCATACCCAATCATTTAAACTAATCTATGTAAATATATACCTGTTACTAACTTGTATTACATATGTTTCTTTTGCTTATGTATCAGAATGTCGTCAACTTCATTATTGTCCATTTTTGCAACTCAGAGTGTATTTATTCATTGTATTTATTGTCAAATGTTATTGACCTCAGGTCACCCTGGTTCTCATCGTATTCCTTGGCGTGACGTCAGTCCGCCGCTATATAAACGGCCTGTGTCCTCAATAAATCTAGGGATGCAAAATCAAGCAGCCGCAATCAAGGAAGACACGCCAATCGCAGAGTACAGAGAACAAGCACCCTGGGAGCCTGAACTATTCAAGATAAACTTTACAGTCCTCCCTGCAAGCAAAGAAGCATGCACTGCTCAACAGCTAAGGCTTGCAGCCCAAGAGGCAATCAGGAAAACTGCAGCCACAAATGAATATTTTACAGATGGATCAGTAGATCTCAGCATCCCGGCAGCAGCAGCTGGAGTCCACTCAACAACCCTCAAAGGATGCTGGAGGCTCTCTGACAATGCCTCCACTCTACAAACTGAACTGATTGCCATTGCAAAAGCTCTAGAAGACTCTCAGCATAGGCAGGGAAACACAACAATTCATACTGACTCAAAAGGAGCACTACAGGCTATAACAAAAGGAAAAGCAAAGGAAAACATCAGACTTCTATCAAGCATATGGGCAATTGCAAGCCTCCATCAAAACAGAAACAGGGAAATAACATTAAACTGGATTCCGAGCCATGTGGGAATCCAAGGATACGAAGAAGCAGGTTCTTTAGCAAAAAGTGGGTTGGTACACCAACGTTAGTATCAAAATCACCCCCTCACTCACACAACTGCCAACTACAGGAGGAAAGCAAAGTCAGAAGAGCTGTTTTCGGTGGCTCAAAAACTGCCAAATGGTACATGGACACCATAAACCTAAAACCACACAATATAACCAAAGACATGTCACGGGCCCTAGCAGTCATAATCCATTGGCTAAGGCTAGGATACCTGTGCACATGGCAAAGAATAGTAGACAATCCTCAACCATGCAAGTACTGTGAAACAATCCCAGAAGAACCCCTGGAACACTACCTTCTTGACTGTACAGAAACAGAACAGCTAAGAACAAGTTATGAAGGTAGTGGAAGAACAGCTACCCAAATAACAAAGCACATACTGACAAACATCCATGAATTTGCAGGCTTCCTATGCTCCTACCCACCACCACGGTAACTCTAAAGAATCCATACCTTTAACCACCCAATCTCCCTCCCAATTCTTAAATCAGACACAACAGACCTGACCCAGACAACAAATCAAAAGCCATAGCCTACCATTCATCTCTAGATGCTAACTCTTTTAGAAATCACTCCCTCCCCTATCATTCCATCCATCACAATCAACACCCAACAAATACACAAAACACATACAGACACAAGAATTAGGACCGGACAAGGAATATGGCTTTAGATCACCACGAACTAGCATACTAGCTACCTGTGCCTGCTACTCAATTCTTCCTTTTTCTCCATCTGTTGGCCTCTCCCACTAGCCAACACTCACTGATATCGTACTTTTATCCTCATCTGATGGGTACCTTAGAGTTCAAAGAGGTTGCAACCTTGCCTGTTAAATCTTTTCATTTCAAAATTCACCCCCACCAAAATCACTTTCATGTATCATAAAAAAGTTTTCATTAACCTACCCATCTCACAGACTCATCATCAACATAGAGTTACGGGCTGCTCTAGAAGCAAGAGCCCGTGCTGGCACAAGGCCAGCTAAATCTAAAACAACAACAACATCAATAAATCATTACGGGCTGCTCTGGGAGCAAGAGCCCGTGCCAGCGTGCTGCTGGCTGAATCTAAATCCATCAGTAAATCAGCAGTAACTTTCTCCTGCTCGTTTCTTTAACACCTCTTAAAAACGTAGAGGGGCACGGAAGTAGACTTCAGGTTAACTTTTCGGAAGACTCCAGCCAGCCATTTCGGAAGGTTCCAGCTAGCCATTTTTGGGTTTTTCATATAAAAATAACTAGGAAATGATAGGGCACTAAAAGAACCTAGAAATACCAACCTGACGTGACCTAGGGATGTTTGCTAGTTACAATTTTGCCATATTAGCTACGGAGGGGGTGGGCGGCTGGTAGGCTATTGTCTTAACTTATAAGTCGTAATTTGATTAATTATTTTTCTGTTATTAGGCATTTGCTGAGGTCGTGTATTGAGATGAATTTTTTTGTTTTGATGTGTTTTACCCAAGAAAAATATAAATTACAATGTGGGAGGTGGCCGGGATCTTCCGAAAAATAACCGACTTCAGTTTTATCCCAAATATATCATGATTCGATTTTATTGCTGGTAATTTTCACGTATTTTCCAACAAAACGATTTTTATGGCACGCACCGTTGTTGTTTACTGAAAAAAAAAAAAAAAAAGTTGAATGCTGACATAAACTATAGTTATTGCTACATCTCATAGAAAACTTTAATCTAGCATAGAAAATGAAGAAAACAGAATGTTCAGATAAACCATTTCATTTTTAACTATACCGTCATTATCAGGACAATGCACGTTCTATATACCAATGCAAGAAGAAAATGGTAACTATAACTTCCTACGGAAAGTTATATTCTTCTTTCAATGACAGCGTTAGAGAATCATAGTATAGGCGACTGCTTAATATTAGTATTTTTGAGTAAATGTAATAGACGAAGGTAGGACGAAAGTAGAGACGAGTCACACAGCAAGCGAAGCAAGTAAGGCAGTAGCATGATCTTTGCAAAAATTTTGGTAAAGTATTCCTCATTCAAGCAAAGAGTGGAGTGCATTAAGGATTGATTAACTAGGCCTCACTTCTGAATGTGAAGTGTGGATGTTGAAAGTAAATAAAAGGTATTGAGATTAAATGATTAGGCAATATAGTTTATTTGGAGAAAGAGGGATAGAAAGCGTAAAATCTGTGGCGATATGAAATAAATGTGGTAAATTGAAAAGCAGGATCCGGAAGGAAAGTATAGATTAGTGCTACATAAACAGAATTAAGGTTGATATGTTGGTGAACATGATACTGATTACAGAAATGTTGAAAAAAAAATAAAGGAGAGGGAAACCTAGAAGCAGCTGATAAGATGAGGATGATGATGTGTTGTACTGAAGTGCATTACCATTCAAGAATACTTAGAGTGGATGCAAGATAGGCCTAAGTGATGCAGTATTCTGTAGGTGAGTGTTTGTAGGGGGAGGCTATTGGAGTTGACGCTGTCGGATTCATCCTTGATAAGTTGATTCAGCAGTTAAAGGCTGATTTCATGCATGTAAGAAATCTCTCTCTCTCTCTCTCTCTCTCTCTCTCTCTCTCTCTCTCTCTCTCTCATATTTTTTCAACATTAAGTTGTTACATCTGGAGATAATAATACTAAACAAAAAATTCTACGAATGCCACATTGGTACTTTAACTGTTGAATCGTGGATGAACCCCCCTGTACAGGAAACCTTTACAACATTGGACACATTTATACAGAAGGCTTATCTCATCTACCTCTATCTTGCACAAACTCTCATGCTTTTTGAATATTGAAGTCCTTCCTTTTCAACACCTTTCAGGCCATATATCCAGCGTCTCGGACTTCTACTCTTTTCTAACAATTCAGAATTACACACTATTTCACCATCCTATCATTCTCCATTCTCTCCATACGATCAACCTTCTCATAACATTTTGATTCCTCCCTCACCTACTCTAAATATTCAACGTTTCCACTTAGACTCTCGCCATTTTTCACCCTAGACTTTTTCACATTCTTTGTAAATGGTATTGTAAATAAACGCCTGCTGACAAATCCTTATTTGTGTATAAGTTACTGAGGACAGTTCCGATGGTCTTTGAATAGTTAAAAAAGAGAATGGATTTTATTCGTCGAGATTCTTTTTTTTATTTTCATACCCTCTGCATTGGCAACATTATGTTATTGTTAAAAATGGGGCCGTTGTTGGCAGTTTTGTCTCTGTAGTAAATTTTGTTTGTTAGTTTTGTTAATTTCCTTCACAACTATGAATTTAGGGGATAATGGTTGAGACAGCATTGGCAAATGATGGTAAATTCTGAGGCTAGGAAATTCTGGAAACAATAGTAGGGAGGGCCTTGTGTTAATAAGGCATTAACTTTAAACGCGTAAAGCTAATTATTGTAATCATCCATCACGAAGTAATCATCAGAAAACACTTCTTAGCCGAGTCTCTGGAAATCTTATTCCTTTTCCTGTTCATGAAGATTATCTTGTTTAAACGTCTTAATCTGAAAATATGAATAATTTCACAAAGAGCTGATCACCTCAATCGGTAAATCTGCCACTACAGATTCCTCTATTTCATCACTAGTTGTGTTTGCCGTGTTGTCTTTTGCCTTTACAATTTCATTTTCCTTTATTCCATCCATCGCGTCACTTTCTTTTTCAAAATCAGAATCAATTTAATTAAATGAAAGACTTGTTTTTCAAATTTCCAGAGCCAGTTACACTCATCATGTGTGAGATAAATCATTAAACAAGTACTCGTTGCTTTCATGTGTTACTTCATTTTTTAAAACACTGATTAACAAGTCATAAGCAGATAACAAAAGTAATGTACAAAGATTAAGTACTCCATAGTCTGGCAGGAATGTATGTTACTATCCATAATAGCAAGAAAGCACAATTTAATTACCTTATAAATAAATATGTTGCATAATAACAATATTCTAATAGATATTCACACCGGATATAGAAGAATCTATTACAGATCCAGCTACCAACTCTATCAAGAAAAAGTGAAGGCACTAGATCATTCTTCAACAATCTTTTGTTCCTCTAATTTTTTTATTTTGAGCAGTGGGGATTTCATGTCATCAGTGTGATTATCCTTTGTAAAATGAACAGGGAAGACAACAGCATATCAGGATTAAATTTGCCAGCACGACGACAGGCTTGTATCCAAACCTTTTATTACAATTTCATCTTTCGGGAAAGTGAAATATCTTATGATGGAACCTTTGGCGTTTGATTATCTACAAAAACCGCTAAAAACTGAACAGTTACTCAGGATTGTTCTATCTCGTATATTGATTAATTCAGAATACCAGTATGTACCATAATGGCAACTGGACACTGATGCTGAGTAATCTGAATTTGAGGAGTATAAACTATTAACTTATTCACCTCGAGATTAAAAGGACCACCGGCCTGTGTGACAGTGACAGCAACCCATGGAAGGCATAATCTTACTTTTGTAAGCAATTTCTATCTGTTTGATATCCAGATCTTAATTAGTCTGCCATTTCTTTTATTTATATTTTTTGAAATATTTGACTAAATTGCAACTCAAAGAACCTGTACTGGACATAATATTCCAAATATCTGAAAGATTTTACCTCATTAATTCTTTCTCCATCTAATGTTATTTCATTCCCTCCTGCGTAATGCCTCCCTAACTTGCAGTTTTTCTTAGACTTATTTTGAGTCTCATCCCTATATATATGACGTACTCTCTTAAACAAACCTTATATATCTTTGGTGTGTGTGTAGGTGTGTGTATAAGTGGGTGGGTGCATATCGTGGTGACAGCATCTCTCATGTGTCTGCATTCAACTCTGAGTGATTGAAAGTAAGAATATTTTAAAGCTTAAACTTCGATAGAGGATGTTGACCGTTTGTATACCATTCCTAAAACATAAATTTTGGTGTTTAAGGCTATACAGTGTTCGTTTGTTTTAGAAAAAAAGCTTTGTCATAAATATAGGCGACTGTATGCATCTGCAGATATTCAAAATCAAGCGCCAAGGGGGAGGGTGGTCTCCATTTTGTTCTGAGTTGCATTTCATACTTGCAGCATTCATATAAAATTCGTACCAGCAATAAGTCGAAAAGAAAATGTAAAATATCGTGTAACGGACAACTTTTATAATAACTAAATAATTTAAAAATAACAAAACATTACTTTTGGTAGAATATTCGTGATTATCTGTAGTTTCTTTTATCTTACGTAAACAATTCTTGAGTCTCGAACGACTTCCTTTGCCATTGTGACTTTAGCCAAGTGTTGTGGAGGTCAGTGTACTATAAGTTCTAGCAAGAAACTTTTGATTTTCCGTTAATTATTATACATTTGGATGTAATTGCTCCGAGGGCAGCCGATTTTACACATAGGTAAGTAGCAAGACACATTTTCCCTTAATACTGGAGTGTTTCATTAATAAAGATATGCTCCACAGTGACAGGAGAGATTGATGTTACATGACGTCTCCACTCAGAAGGTGAGGTGTCTACGGTAAACAACACTTGTTCTTGTAACTTACCACGAATAGAATGTTTGTATAAAGATGTTTTATATGCTGCTGTCCATCTTTCGTGCTTGAAATTGGTTGTAAAGCTTTGTAGACCGTGTGTTGGAGTACATTACTTAGAGATGTGAGGGAGGCCGGTGCTGGTGTTGACCGATTTTTTTTTTAGCCTATGTTGTTGTTACCGTAACTGGCCTGTTAATTACGTAAAGCAAATTATCCGTCATTTATGGACAATAGTTGAGTGTTCTCCATGTAACAGTGATGGCCAGACCTTACCGGGCTGTTAGGACAGTTAGGACAGAAAATATATTTTAAGCACTAATACTCTAGAAACTGTAGGCTATGCCTGTTTAATGAACATTAGTCTAGTATTTAGCTACATTGCTGAAACCTAAACCATTTAGGCATGGGCAAAGAATTAAGTCATTGTCCAAAGTGGCCAAATCGGCCAGTTTTCTTAGTTTCAAATGATAGGATAAACCTAGACCCGATAATTGGCGTAGGCTTTTTGTTTGCAAGATAATTTTCACTGAAAATAATTTAGCTTATAGTTGTGCTAAATTATAGCCTCGAGTTAAGCTATAACTTATGGAAAATAGCCTAAACAGCTTTTGCTTTCTCCTGTGTTGATGGGATGAGTTCAAATAAGTTAAATTGGCTTCATTATCCCATAGGATAGGATAGGTTAGTTCTGCAGTTAGCCTGGCCTACCTTAAGCCTGTTAACACTTAGCCTATGTGACAGTATAATTTTTTTTTTATTTGTAGGAATGAAATATACATGAAATCTGTCTGTGATGACCATTGTGAAATAAGCTCATGATCATATGGTGAGGCCTGTAACATGCCAGAATCAGGCTGTGCAAAATTACCCATCATTAGAAAGCTAATTTTTTAAGCTTTCTGATACAATTCTAAACTTATCACAAACTAAAAATGTGACTTAAGTCCAAAGTCCAAGCAAATTTTATGAAATAATATAAATTTTAATAACAATTAGAAACAGATTTTATATATTCTCGCTCATGCAAAATGTCATATGTTCTGACTTTTGCTACTTGCCTAAATACCTGTTAAAATGTGGCCACATTTCAGTTGATTTACTAACTAAAGTTTAATGCTAATGACTGAAATTCACAGATTACCAATATTTTTTCTTAGGCTATGCAGCAGATTACCAATATCTTTTTCTTAGTGTAAAATGGCAGACATAGGCTGTTGAATCATGAGAAGCTCTAGTGTGATATATAACACTCTGGACACATAAGTAATACAAAATGACCCATGCTGAAGCAAACACATTTCTGAAATTTTTTTGACTTTGCTGTTGTCTTGGCAAACACACTTGTCTGAACTATAGATATACAGTGCATTGCCTGTAATTTTCTTGTTATAACACAAAATCATTCTGGATTCATGAGAAATGTGTAATGTACTTTCATATACTGTACAGTATTTTGGTTTTAAACCTAAAACTAATGCAAGTATGTCACCTGCATTTCTTACCTCCATCCCATCCATGAGATATAGTTTTTATCAGGTCTATCAAAGCCATAACAGAAACTAATGCTCTGGTTGGTTCCTCTTTTGTGAGATGGAATCTGTCAGCCAGTAAAAAGGTTGTATTATATTATGTGGCCAGGCCACCAAGGTTTCCAGATATGTGGCAGGATGCCAGTTTTAAGCAAGGCCTTAAATTAATAGTCATTGCCTTTAAGGGCATAAGGGTTAATTCTGGTTGGCACAGGCACATCATGCCACAGAGCTTAATGCTAACCTTGTGGACCAAGTCTCAAACCAAAACACAGCCCAGTAAAAGTTTAGACCCCTTTGAATAATATTTTCACTTTTTATTGTTGTTTAAAATGACTGGTTGATTGTATAGGTTGAGGTATAATTATTCCTGCAATGAAGATAATTCAAACAACAGTAATGACTGATAATAATCATGAAGTGGGCCATGTGGTCCACACTTTCCAGCTGGTCCACATTGCTTAACCTCCACTTGAACTCATGTTAGGTTATGTGTTGACAGACCTAACCTTATTTGCAGAAAGCCTTTGATCTTTAGTATTGTGAACACTTGCAAATATTGGCTAACCTGACAAATCATCATCAAGATATTGTGGCAGTAGACATCTCTGTAGAATGACATTCTGGAAACTGAATTTATTAGTAGAATGACATACTGGAAACTGAATTTATTAGTGACACATTGTAAACATAAATCAACAGCTTATGCATAGCCTAGGCTATGTATAGGACGAAACTTGCAGTGAATTCAATATTGACCTTACAGCTTACTGTATTCAAATCAAAATAATTCTGAAGAATGGTTGCTTATGCTTAATCAAGGCAAGCAGATGTTACAGATTCTGTCTAAATTATAAGATTGCTGTAAATTCTATTACAATATTCTCTTAGGAGTAGGCTACTCTCAAATTCTTATCTACATACTGTATTGACAATGATATTTAATAGTGCTAAGATTTATTGCCTCATAATTTTTATAGGGTGTGTGTTTTGAATAAATCAAGGACAGAAAACTACTATACTGTACTGCCAATTTTTGGTACTGAGTTCTGTTATATGTTGGGGAACTAGTTGGCATCGTTTTTCTACTTGTCCCAAAATTTCTTCATGTTGCAGAAACAGGATCTTTCCACTGAAGCCTTTACTGGAAAGGGGAAGTGGAATTTGCTCACATGTGTTAACATGTTGGCAGGTTATGAATACTAGATGGATTTTTGATTGGTGTTGCTCAGCAAAATGTCTTTTTTTTTTTTTTTTTTTTTTTTTTTTTAAGGACACAACCTTCCTCAGTTAAAGCCTGGTACCACTATCGGGATGTGGACACATCGAATGATTTTCTGAAACCAGCATACAGTAGTAATAATTTTGGTTATTGATGCCAGAAATATAGCAACATTTATGGAGAGTAATCTCTTTGTTCAGAAAAAAATTTACAAACATATCGAAGGTTACAGTGAAAAAAATTTCATGATTATCTAAGGCTACAGATATGTTATTGATATCTTTGCCCTTCATACCAGTAAACTGTTATATTTAAATTTGTAGATAATTTGTGGATTATCAGTCAGTTTTGACATTTTTAGTAGCTTTTTGATTCTGGCATAACTGAATATAAGCTACTGTATGTGAAAGTAGTATAATAGTTTATATTCATAATTGCCTGATAACCCTTGACTTTCTTAAAACACTTTGGCAAGGGAAGTCCGAAGCAATCATCATAATAAGTAGTTTTGGAGTTAGTGCTTTGGTAGTACAGCATAGCATATGCTATCTTTATCTTCTTAGTGCTTTGGTAGTACAGTATAGCATATGCTATCTTTATCTTGTTATTTGTGTAAACTGAAAACCAATTTTAATTTATCTCCAGACTTTGTCTTTGAAATAGACACCACAGTAGAACCTGAGGTTATCAAGGCCTTGTATGTTCCACAGAACCATTTATGTCAGTGCAGCTCTTTCATTCCAAATTAACAGGAAAAATTAAATACTTTTATGATCTGGTATAACAAAAACTATAGAATACTGTATATTGCTTTCAAATATCTTGATGTACTTTACTTCAACTTGAATTCTGTCACACTGGGTTACATTTCTTTCATTCCAAAAAGTCAAATCATTGCAAATGTTGTAAGGATAATTATCTATTCCAGTAGGTGCAGTTTTCCAACTGTTTGGTGCCTCCTGGAGCCCAGAAAACATGTACAATACTGTACTATTTTTTTCCCAGAGGTGGTCCGAAAGACATGACCATCATTATTATCTCTTCTGCATTTACAACTTCCCTCATAGTTTCATTTCCCATTCTGTCATACCATCTGATACTTAAATATTCTTCTTGTACCTTTGATTTATTCGTAAATTGTCAAAATCTTGTTTATATGTAGTTTCATTGCTATATCATGTTTTTTGTCTGTAAAGCAAACTGCATAGATAATGTTGCGTACAGTAAACAGTACAGTTACTTTATTATTCAGCTTGCCCATTTATTTATTTACCCATCATAGTCTTTCACTACATTCCAACTCGAAAACAAGTTTGGATATCTTTGTTCCTAAATACGTGTATTTGAAAAATTCCATTATATTAATGCTTTTCCTATCAACTGATACTTCTTTGTGAGTAGCCTACAGTACTTCTGTCCTCAGGTTGTTGATTTTTTTTTTTTTTTTTTTTTTTTTTTTTTTTTTGTAGATTTAACTCTGTCCCCATCTGTTTAAATGCTTTATACATTATGTTTAGCAGGCTTTATGTCATCATTTTTGCATGTACCAAGTTTATCAACTCTTATCATCATCAGAAAGCTAGACACCTGAAGTGCTTGTTAAGTTGAGAAGCTTGTATTGTATTTCATTTTAATTTTTTCACATACTGTATGATTTGTGTCTCAACAATTTTATATTGATTCTTAATTGTAAAGTAATGAATAAAGTGGACCTAATGCTACAGTAGGGAATACTATTCACACAGCACTTAAATTTCAAAGAGAGAGAGTTTGGATATTTGATGGAAAGGAATTAGGAGTACTGTACTATAGTTAGAAAAGTTCTGCATATGAAAGTAACAAAATGAAGACAGAACAGCCCAGGATATTGGGAATAAGAGCTTAAAATAGTGGAGAGAATGCACTACACATCTAATTCCATGAAGTTAAAATTTTATATCATGACATTGATGATGATTTGTTGGATGTTATTTTAACTGAGTATGCGTTCATATAGTACAAGGCAGTAATGTCATTAACTTGCAAAGCAGGTTAATGACCAAAGAATAGAAAGCAACTTACATGAGAGAAAAACATAAAATGTAGAGAAGCATTATTGCAGATGGAAAGAACATCACCAAAATATTTTTAAAAATCAGCAAAATGTAATTATATCTACTTTACATCTATAGGCTGTAACTGTTGGGAAAGTAAAGAAAAAACTCTGGCTTCTGTGTTGTTATGAACATCAGCACCCAAGCGTCTCTGATGCTGGACAGTGTGAAATCATGGCACAGCAACAGAACATGGATGCAGGTCTTCTGCCAAAGTGGCAGCATACAATTAAAAAGATGTAACCACAGAAGGTGACGTCAGAGACTCTCTACTGGCATAAAATGTCAAGATGACCAAACAGGAAATAATCCATTATTAAGGAAAATAAAATCGTCACTTTGGCTACTGTGTCATGGAGGTAAAAATCTGGGATGCTGTAGGTATTCAGGCATGATACCATTATTCCAACACAGATAAAACAAAATATCTCGAAGGTGTGGCACTAATGCCATCATTTCTGCAGGTATAGAAAGCCAAGCCTTACAAATGTTAGCAAGTTTCCCGGTAGCAGTAGATATGCTTCCCAAGTACAGTATCATTTTGTGAAAAGAATGCTTGGAGTAAAAAGTAACGACAATTATCCTTCAAATATTCAAAATCATTACATGCTGAAGAGTTTGATTAATCAGTATTTCAATATTGATGTCAGCCTCATCCCACTTTTGCGTCATTGAACATGTCTTCTATTACTACACCTTTTTCCCCCTTAAATCAAACATGCTCAATGAAAGTTGCCCTTTAGAGTGCAATACCAGAATTAATGTGGATTTTCATGAACTTTCTCATATTGCATAATAGAAAATATTGTACACGAGCACTTCTTAATGTATTTTCTTCACTAACTTCCATGAAGTATGTATTGAATTTCTTATGCATTTTCTTCCCTAACTTCTATGTAGTAGGTATTGAATATTGGTTTTATACAGTAATAAAAATGTTGATATTAGTGTAAGAAACTTAACTGTAATAAATGTATGTCACACAAATAGTAGTACATTGAAATTCTTTACATCTTGTTTATTCTCAAGGCAGATTGTGAGTTTTAGGTACAGTACTGGTTTTAGCCTGTCCCATACACACGTGTTCCCATTTTGTTGTTTCGTTTGTTAAAATGTGGAACACCGTGATTTTGATATGATGCATATGTTTGCATTTCATAACAGCAGTGTGGAGCAGAAGCTTGTTCCTTTTCAACCCCTTGATTTTTTTTTTATGTAGATTACCTGTTTCAACAAAGTGGAAGTTATAAAGAGACGATCAAGTTGGTCCGGCATTTCTTCATTACAGAACCCTTTGCCAACTCATCAGCCTGACAGTAAAGGTTAACATTTTAGAATCATAACAAAAGGCTTTATTGTTTAAATGTTGAGAAGTTCTCACAGAAGGGGCTCGGGTAATTTTAATGATGATGTTTCAGAATACAGTAGTGTACTTTAATGAAGTTCTTATACCGATAAACATGGTTCCCAAAGTGAATTCCATAAAGACCTTAAGTTAGTAATTTTATGAGATATTGATGGTGCCTATATCAGGGAAGTAACTGCAGGTAAGTTACTCCATTGGGGCATTTTTGCATTGCTGCAGTAAGGCAAAAATCCAAAGTCCCATAGGAACAAGATAAACGGACCATGATACTTACGCAGCATGATTAAACTAATCAGGAATTGTGAGGTGTCAAGTTATTCTTGTAGACAAGTCATTTTTGATTTGTAACACTGTATCTTTTTTTTTTTCATACAGGCACTAGGTATATTGTTTTGAATAGCCTACATGACAGGCAGCTCTCAAAGTATTTTTGACATATTCATATTACAATTGTTAAAATTAAAAGCAGTGGTTTTTTTAAATTAAAAGTTATTGCATATTCAAAACCCGTAAGCCTGTAACACTTGAAAGTCCATTGATAATTCTAGCACAATGCATTTTATGGCATAAAAGGCCAAAATCTCTCATTTCACAAAGAGTTATTTTTCTCTCCAAAGTGGAGGCAACCGGGCGCCTGGAACACAGGATGATCACATGACAGAAAAGTAACCCAAAGTGAGTAAATATTTTTCCATGAAAGTTCTTTCTGCCTAACAGTCGTGGGAAAGATGAATAACATATTTCTTATTACCGAAAAATTAAGACGTGAGCTTATAGGAAAGAGGTAAATTCATCTTGTCAGTTGAATTGAGGGATGATCTCAGCTTTTATTGAAATAAAAACTTTACTAAACGGTTAAGGTGATTAGGAAGAGTTGAGACTATGGTTATACAAATCAAATTTGGAAATAGAGGAGTTACTCAGAATGGAAAAACATAGAGCACCTACTAAGGAGCAGACTCAGATAGGCCACCAAAACGACTGTTTTAAGATTATTACTCTATTTTGTTTCGATGGCAGTAACAAGCTTAAACGGTTGAATTTCCTCTTAGTATTATATTGGACTTCAAGAGATGTACAGAAGTGAAGATTTTACATTTGTAAAGAAGCTATCCTGAGAAATACTCGTATCCATACATATGATCAAGTTTTTATTTATCAGTTTCAGCACCTTTTGGTATCCAGGTTATTGTATCCAGTGTTCTTCGTAGATTTTTAGGGCGAATGCTAGTTTCACTTTAGTGTGTTCAGATACCGTGAGAATTGAGATTGTGGTTGTTGTAACACTTGTCTCTCATAGCTGTTTGCAAATTATACACTTGTTCACAATTGCACAGTTGTTAATTCCACAGCTTCGACTGAGCCTATAGCTGTTACTAATGACTGTCTGCTTCCGAAAAGGTCAATTTCCAGTACGTATACGAAAAAGCTTTTGCTGTAAAAGCATGTTATGCTTACCATTGAAATCGATGCTCTTTAAATCTGTAACTGGCAACTTTTGTGCTTGCGCTCCCCTCCAGAAGCCCGACAAATTTGTTTGGATCATCCTGATTTGGTATCAGTCCAAGGTCATATACCGGTACTGTTGTGGTTTGAAAAGTCACTCGTGATTGTTATTCCTACTAACATCACGTTATATAGTTATTGGCGCTGCCTTTGTTATTCATTACCCGTATCTTACTTTATTTAAATAGGTTTATATATATATATATATATATATATATATATATATATATATATATATATATATATCTTACATTACCACAGGTGAAAAATAAG
>NC_089761.1:11854308-11879308 GCF_040412425.1 Macrobrachium rosenbergii
ATAATATATCAACTTTTCACGTATTGTAGAGGGTATTGGAAGGGTGGATATTGACCTATAATTGTTGCAGTCATCGCTTGCGCAAAACTTCGTAGCAGACAAAATTATTTCCTAATCTCATATTCAACTGGTTTTGCCTACACCCAAATTTCATCTGGGCCAAAACTACGAAACGTTTCTTGACCAAGGTTGCGGTATTTTTGTCTCATTCATGTTAGCCCTGTTTCCGTTAGTTATATCAGTGTTGATTCCTTCAAATTAAATGCTGCAATACAGGATGTTTGCCATTTTGGACATCCGCTAAGCTCTCTCTCTCTCTCTCTCTCTCTCTCTCTCTCTCTCTCTCTCTCTCTCTCTCTCTCTCTCTCTGGCTACTTGCTCAATATATCATATATAGTTATCCCACCGGTTGGGGGTTAGTGCCGTCAGTGCACCTCCACACGGTGCACTGTAGGCATTACCTAAGGTTCTTTGTAGCGTCCTTTCGGCCCGTAGCTGTCACCCCTTTCATTCCTTTTACTGTGTCTCCATTCATATTCTTTCTTCCATCTTACTATCCACCCTCTTCTAATAGTGCATCTGCAAGGCTTTCCTCCTGTTACACCTTTTAAACCTCACTATCAGTTTTCCTTTCAACGCTGAATAACCTCATAGGTCCCAGCGCTTGGCCTTCGGCCTAAATTGTATATTCTATATATCTATCTGTATACCTAGTTATCCTATCAAGTGAAAAGTGACTAAAACTATCTGATTACTACCATAAAAATCTGGCGATACCAAGGTAGGATATTCGAAAATAAGAAATATTATAGTAAGATTAAAATCGTTATGAAACAAGTAAAAAAGTTTCTTCGGCACAATCGAGTTTTCTGTACGACGTATAATGCTTATGAGCCGCGGCCCATGGAACTTTCAGCCACGGCCCGGTGGTGGCGTGTCCTATAGCGTTGCCAGGCGAACGATTTTGGCTAACTTTAACCTTAAATAAAATAAAAACTATTGATGCTTGAGGGCTGCAATTTGGCATATTTGATGTTTGGAAGGTGGATGACCAACATACCAATTTGCAGCCCCCTAGCCTCTGTATTTTTTAAGATCTGAGGGCGGACGGAAAAAGTGCAGACGGACAGACAAATAGCCGTCTCAATAGTTTTCTTTTACAGAAAACTTAAAATGGGATACCAGGTCTGAATGACCTCCGGAGATGTCCACCAATGACGGGGGTGCGGTAAAACCCAAGGCACCGTTACCCTGTGCGGCTTAGCAGTCTGTCATTTCCATTACATTCTCCAGTCCCAAATATCTACAGATAATAACTATCCATTAACCCGTGATCATTTATTAAAACTATTGTGTTATCTTAATCTTGAACCGCTTAACTACGTTGCGTCAGTACATGTATTAATAATCTGATATTATTGATCGATTGATTTGTTAGTTATATAACTTTTTATATTATTATTATGATAATCCATAATGTAGGCTTAGTATCCATTCATATATACTTACCAGCCATAACTAACAGCCAGTCTAACACACCCATTAGCGGAGCAGGTTGACAAGGCCCCATGCGAAGAAATTATTGGTATCAGGATGGATGGTACTTGGGTGAAAACTGTGTTTAAAGACAAGAGTCAAAACAAGGCAAAGCTACCTTGCTCTGTATAATAAAACAGTACTTGTTGAAGCAGTAGAATATAGCCTATACCTGTATACCTGGACATTATTCACAAGGGTAAACGAAAAAGCAAACAACATCTCTAAGCTACGATTGCACATATCAAATGCAATCGTATGCGGTCAGAACAAATTTAACTTATACTATATAGCACGCTACGCATATACCCTAAGATGCAGATCTACTCTGGTTGCCTTGCAGAACCGCAAAACATGATTGCCCAACCGCATGATCCTCCTGCCGCTGGCCAGTTCGCAAAAGGCTACGCAAAACGGCACATGAACACCCCATGCGAAATTCTCTCCGGGGACGACGGCGTTGGCGATGACGACCTTCCCTGGCTTAAGGAATGCCAGCGAAAGTGCTAACTTCACCTTCGCGATGTTCCTGTATCTGAAGAATCGGAAACAGACACATCAACTGTTGGGGACAATGAACTAACTACTGACAACCGCTCTTCACATCATTATTCCCCAAATGGATCTTGCTAGGGAAACATTGCTTTCTCAAATTTCCTTACGGAAAACTCCAATTCTTACAGTTCACGATTCGATGTGGCCATTACATACATTCCCACCCACCCACCTACCATCGCAACATCTCTCAACTGCCCCCTACTTTACTCTCTCCCAGAATCACTAGAGGCCTCTCTCCCCTTACTATCAACTCCCCTACCTCTTATGCCATTTCTCAACCCACTGCCCTCTTCTTCCTTGACACCTGACTCGTATCTCCCCACGCTCTCGCCCCACCTTACTTGGCACATCCCAACCCCCACCCCCAACCACCCTCTCCTCCTTCCGGGTCATCCTCAGTAACGGTAATTGTGGCGATTGTAATATATGTACCTTTATGTAGAAGTGATAATGCCAGTAAGGATTAAGAAGGCGGAAGTTGGGCAAATGCCTCAGAGGTCACCCACATTTGTGCCTAAAATGTAGATTTGGTAGCGAGGATAAAGTAAGGGTAAAAATTATGATAATTACCACCAAACATTGTAAAAATTCAACTAAGTACCTGTAATCAACACCACCTACACAATAACCTACTTCGCTATCCACAAACCCCTCGAAATTTTCCAGCATTCATGCCCCCACCTAATCCGGCCCCTCCCTTACATCCTCTCCCAATCGTGCTGTCGCACCTACCCAACCATCCACCCAGCCCAGCTACCCCCTTCCGATCCTTCCCCCCTTTGTATACACAAAACACCACAGCACATGATCTCATGACAGTGCTACAGGACATCTTATTGAGGATAACTGCAACCAGGAGCCGCTAATCCCCTCTCCTTTCTATTTGTAAACATTGGAGGCTTTACTGTCTCACAAAGGGAGGCTCGCAAAAATCCCTGTTTTGAAAGAGGATTGTCACAGAGAATTATACGTTCCTTGCTTTCACTGAGAGCTTCCTGAATGAAACGGCAAAAGGACTTGAATTTTTCATAGAAGATCATTCAAACATTTTGTTTATGGTATCCTCAGAGAAAAGGGAGGGTTTGTATCCAAGAAACGTCTATACTTATGAAATATCAACATTAAATGATGAAGATATCTCTTTCCAAGCATTTTATGCAAAGTTAAACCTTTTCTTAATATCATGTCCCCTCCACCTCCCCCACCCCTTCCTCTTTATATCCCTATCGCTACCTTGGCTTGCTGGTAGAGCCGTCCTTCAAGAACATCAACTTACCAATACGGTCTGAGTAATTAATTTACTGGTTTCACCCGACCCAGATGTATTGTTACTTGCCGTTTTTATTGCTGTCCCGTTGCAAGATGATGATGTCCTAGAAACTATGATGTTAAACTGATTAGGATAATTGAGATATGTGACACCCATAATCTACAAAGTATATTTGGAATGGCTTCGCAGAATGTAAGATGAGAATCACTCTTGGTTTAATTTTCACTGATTATAATAGCTTAAACAACATCTCTAGGCAACCGTCCACTCGGATCGCCACATAACAACATGTGACCCTGCATATAATGTTCATCTGAACGTCAGGCACAATACCCCCCATAACACCTCTCTGTGTCTTGAACGTCACCCAACCTCCACAAGGCAAACCGGACTGTTACCAAGCACTATATGGTACTGAGCGTCGATTGATTGAATTATGAAGAAACAATAGAACGTTCAATTTCTCCAAATATCACATAAAAAATGTGCGAAGCGTTTGACGAATTCTGCCAAAGATATAATAATATACTAGGCAGGAAAAACTTCCATAATTTCGAGGAACCAGAAAGTTTTATTTTAAGAGAGTAAAAGGAACCTGAAAACTCCAAGGTCAACACTGCCGAACTCGAGCCGAGCCGTTAGAATAACAGCTGAAATACTATAGATAGAACGAAGTCTTAAATATTCTCGACGCCGAAAACCAAACCGAGGAAAATTAGGAAGTAGGAAGAATATGCGAGTAATCCGAAGTTCATCTTCTCGTGTGCATGCAGACATCAAAAAGTGAAGTGAAATTGGCCCTCACAAAGTAAATGATCCCGAACCAAAATACTAGGACAGATTTGTGAATGTCATTCTGAGCGGTGCTTAGCCTATCCGTATTTTCGGTCACAGACTCGAACCACCGTAAAAAGGATCCTACTGCATTCTTCGAACGAAGTACTAATGATTTCCCGTCACTACAAAGTATTGACATTATTATGAAAGAAATGATTGAAAAGGAAATCGATTCTTTAAAGAACTTATTATGAAAGAAATGATTGAAAAGGAAATCGATTCTTTAAAGAACTTATTATGAAAGAAATGATTGAAAAGGAAATCGATTCTTTAAAGAACTTATTATGAAAGAAATGATTGAAAAGGAAATCGATTCTTTACAGAACTAAATCTGAAGCTGGACCAGACCACTTCCGGGCAGTGCTATTGAAATCATGCATAACTAGTCTAAGGAATCAGTAACATAGTGACGTTTGCAAAAATCTTCAAGCACGGTATCACTTGCCCAGCACTAAAACAAAACAGCTGAAGGTATCTCCCGAAATTATGTCGACATAAATCATTAACATCCCAACTTGACCGAATCCTTAAGAATATCTTGAAAGAAGCATTCTTCAAATATCTGACCGATAACTATATCTTCTTCGATGTTGCAGCTAATCAAGCAAATCAGAGTCGTAATTTGAATCCCAGAATTGACACTGTCTCGACCTCGCGAAGGCCTTCGACATAGTTGATCTCTTAAAGCTGCCCAGCAAGCTCAAAATTTAAATAAATAAAAAAACAGGGGGACCTGCTTGGTCGTGGCTACTTAGTTTGATAGTTGAAGTGATTGATAATTTCCTCTCGGATCGAACGCATCAATTATATATCTTGGTTCTGTCATTATAATGGTTAGCGTATCGATAAAAACCAGAGTTCATTGATGTTTTTATTTCGCGACGATTTTCATGTCTTGTTCTTATCACACTCGCATTAAACACTGAACAGTTTCAAATTGAACTAATAGTACAGTCTATCATTGGGCGGGAACGAACTGGTCATCCTTTAACGGAAACAAATTCGAATTCGTGCACGAAGGTAAGAAATAGAAGTCTCAATCATTATTATGACCCAGATAGGACTGCCATTAAGATAAAACATTAAAGTAAAAGATCTGGATATCATCGTCGTCTGTGATTTGCCATAGTCTACTCTTATTGACAGATTCAGAGCAGACTGTGGAGAGCATGTGGCATGGTGACAGAGGGCTTATAAAAAAAAATTAATAACACTATGCTCACGCTATGGGTGACATTGATCAGACCAGTCATAAACTAATGCTCCTTAGTATGGTCCCCGCTGAGGCCAGATAGATATGCTGCGGTATACTTCGTAATTTCCCAAGAAGTTGGGGAACCCCGCATGACCTTCCCTGCTATGCTAGACTGAAAGCACTGTATGAAGCTAAGTAGCATGCGGCGTAGGCACGAACGCTATAAAATTCTGTACATCCATAGAATTAAGGAGGCTTTCTAAAAGTATCAACACACCCATTAAAATCATAAGCCTTTGCTCTTCAATTCCACCACGTTCCTAGAACTTGTTTGAGATGCTTTCCACCTCGGCCTACTCTGGATAACCCAACCGAGATTGTTTGTTATGCGAGTTTGTCTTTTATGCAGTGTCTCCGTCGCAAATGCTGTTCTGAATACGTTCTTATTTTAGGTAACGCCTAAAGGATATTTGAAATAGTCTAAGCTCACTTAAAGGGACCATTTTGTATATTTTGTCATCTAGTCTTGATTTTCAAGTGTCCTTCGCTACACCACCAATACACATTGTGTTTGTGTCCACATTCACATATACAGTATACAGTATCCCCTTGGGACTTGACCTCTTTCCGCAGGTTGGCCTTCGAGGCGTTGCCAGTAAATGACACTGGCTAAGAGGAATTTCATTGTCTTTTTGTTATTTGCAACAATGTTCGAAATAGCGTTCATGGCAGTATAGGTATTTTCTCCTATTAGATAAATTGGACGTTGTGTGTACATGGAACACTTGATCCTGATTATGTTCCTATCGGTTTGGTTAATCATGCGTGTTGGCGGCGTAGACACACTGGTAGACAGCAGTGCACATGGGACCCTGGCTGTGGCCTTCAAGTGTATATTCTTAAGCATGTGACTTTATTTCCAGTTTATTTCGGTTTATGTGGATTTTTCTTGGTTTCATCGTCACATGAATGTGATGCCGAAGTTTTTAATGTGATTTGTGGGTATAGAATTTTATATATACAAAGGTTGGAACAGCTAAAATTCGTGGACTGTCCTTCTTGAGATGGCCATTATGGCGACAGTATTTCTGAAGTATTGGAAGGTTTTACTCAAATGCCAATCATTTATTTTGGACTGGTCGTTGTCAGTTACACTGTAGTTTCGTTGTGTGATGGGGTGTTGGGCTTGGTCACGAATCTCGTCAAATTCCTCCTCTTCTAGATCAGCTGTTTAGCCTCCGAGGTCAAGGCTGGCTTCGATCGTGACCTATAAAAAGTATCGATTTATTCTTTCTCTCTGTTTCTCACTGTCTGAAACCTTCCTTATTATAGTCTCTCTCATTCACTTTTGTTTGATCTATCGCAAATGTTTGCCAATCATGCAATGCGATTAAATCCTGTGTCCTTTAATTTTCCAACAATACGATCTTAATTCGATGCCCCACATCGCAGCCAGTGTTTCAGTATCCTCCGGGAACTGGGTCCTTTCATCATGTTAAATATGTTCATGAATGTCTTTATAAGGCAACGTGTAAACTTCAGATTACTGATTAACCCTAGCTTAGTTTATGGTATCGAGTGAAAGGCATTTTCCCTTGATTTTGGTTCGTTGTATTTGAAGGTTACGTGCCAGCTTTAAGTATATGTTGCCTATATAATGTACCGCTCTTCTGGTCCAATATCCTCTTGTGTGAAGAGCATCATCTCCGCAATTAAAGTCTTCTAAGTGTACATAATCTCAGGTGTTTTCATCGTATCTCATCCCTCCAGGAAGGAGATTGTTTTATTATAGTGGTAACTTGCTCTCTCTCTCTCTCTCTCTCTCTCTCTCTCTCTCTCTCTCTCTCTCTCTCTCTCTCTCTCTCTCTCTGTCGTTCCTCGTTCCTCGAAGCGGTGAAGAATGCTTTTCCTGTATGGTGTTTATTAAAGAGTCACTGTTGATGACTAGCATTTAGTGCTCATAGCCTTGTCGATGTCATTTCCGTAGTTGCCTTGGCTGCACGTGGTTGAACCATCTGAACTTATTTACGTGGTTTACGTGGAAATTCAGTTTGATTTTCAAACATTCATTCACATTGAATTTTAAGGTATTGCGTTGCGGTGAATTATTCATGTTCTTTTCTTGGCGTATTGGAAGTTTTATATAAATTTGACTCACCACGGGACCGAACCCCGGTCTTTCGAGTGAGAGTCCAGGGCATTAGCAATTCAGACGCAAAGGTCATAAAAGGAGGTGGATCCTAAGTACTGCGTAATTGAGGTTTTTCCCGGGCAGGCCACTGAGGCCCAATATATCAGCGAATTTTTTACACACACACACAAATATATATATATATATATATATATATATATATATATATATATATATATATATATATATATATATATACTGTATATATATATATACATATATATATATAGTATATATATGTATGTGTGTGTATGCATATATTACGTCGTCTTTAAGAGCATGAAAATAAAGTACCGTAGTAATAGTGATTATTAACCTGATCCTTCGGTGGTCATCATTTTCCCCTCCGTCCAATCTCATATTTCTTCCTTCCTCTGGCTGGAGGTCAATATCCTACACGCTTCCTTACCTGGCATTCAACCACGAATCCTTGTTTTGGATTTACTTTTAGGTACCAGGATCTCTCCCTCTCTCTCTCTCTCTCTCTCTCTCTCTCTCTCTCTCTCTCTCTGTTCTCTCACTGATCTCTTTCTGACGATTCACAGTTTTTTTTATTATGTATATGTGTCCAAGTCATCCAAATCCTCGGAACTCCTGCGGCTTGAATGTGGTGTCTTGAGGTCAGCATGATTTCCAGTGACTGAGTCCCTTAAGTATTATCGTCCTGTCCGGTTGAAGGCCGGAAGAGACCTGCTGTTATTGTGGATTTTTTTTCTTTTAAAGTTGTCAGGTGCAGCCAGTTGCTGTTCCCATAGACGCTGTTAAAGTTCTGCAGAGGTTGTAGTAGGTAAAGAGTTGGCTAAATAACTTTTCGGTGTTGTCTCCAATAGGGGATAATCCTGTCAGTGCACCTTAGGCGGTGCACTGTAGGCACTACTTAAGGTTCATTGCAGCGTTCCCTTGGTCCCTAGTTGCAACCCTTTCATTCCTTTTACTGGACCTCCATTCATATTCTCTTTCTTCCATATTGTTATCCAACCTCTATTAACATTTGTTTCATAGTGCACTTCGAGGTTTTCCTCCTGTCACACCTTTCAAGCCTTTCTACTACCAATTTCCGTTTCAGCGCTGAATGATCTCATAGGCCCCAGCGCTTGGCCTTTGGCCTAAATTCTTTCCATTCCATTCCATTCGGTGTTGTCATAGAAAGTGTTTTGATATTCCTTTGACTGTGATAACTTTTAGTATGGTTTTGAGCGTTCGTTTTGTTTGCATTACTTTGGAGCACCAAAAACTGTAACTTTCAGACTATCAAGTTTTCTTGTAGTGATGGAAAGGGTCCTATTACCCGATCTAGATGAGCATTGTGCACTTTTGTACTGCGCGAAGTTCTGAGTTTCAAGATCCATGGTGTTATGTTTGTTACAGTAATTTTTTTACTGAATTAGGGGACTTTTCATATTAGATAATTTAACCTGCTTTTAATTGGCTTTGATAAAGCTTTCAAATTAATCAGCGGATCGTGTATATGAAAATTACATAAAGTTAAAGAGCTTCCTCCCCCCCTCTCTCTCTCTCTCTCTCTCTCTCTCTCTCTCTCTCTCTCTCTCTCTCTCTCTCTCTCTCTCTCTCAGCTTTGTTCAGCACGAGTGTCAAAGGAAATTGTGGAATTCAGGTTCTGGTACTCAAATGGTATTGCTCTGTTTGCATCCCCGGCGACTTGTTTTATCTCTCATGAAAATACTAGTTTGTAAGTGTCAGGTGTCCTTTGAATTTCTTGCAGACACTGTCACAACCAAAGTATATGAAAATGAAATGTTGAATGTGTTTTGTTTAAGTGTACACTGGCAAATCTGAGCATTTATATCTCCGTGCGCTTGCATGACTTAATATTTATATATGCATACACATGCTTGTTTTACTGCGCATGTAATCATGCACTCACACCTCTTATGTGTGTGTGCATGGTCTCGCATGTCTTTATATTTTGTATTGCATTTATTCGCATATCTTAGTAATTTTGTGTGTGTGTATTTGCTTATCTTATTATTTATGCATGCATCCGCTAAGATGTCTTGGTATTTATTTATTTATTCACCCATTAACTAATATTTAGGATGATATGTATTCTTTTACTGTTATGATAATAACTCCTATAGTGAGAGGAATATTTACTTAACTGTGTTATTACAAGATGGCGTTGGTGAGTGATCTCAGATCGCTTGTCGACATGTAAACAGTGAAGGGAAGTGGGGTCGTTCATGACGACGTTGGATGAAGGGGGGAAGAGGTTGAGGGATGTTGGAAACGTAAAAATGATAGGGGATGCCTTACCTGCGAGGGAGGGGTGGTGGGGCGTTGGGCGGGATGCCTCAAGGTCACACTTCTTGCCTTGTTTTGCTTCTGTGGAAAGGGCGGTTGGATCCGGTCGCTTTTATAGCCGGCTTTTAAGGAGGTTTTATCTTAAGCTGAGAGCTTCGTGTGTCCTCCTTTATGCAGCAGCTGCTGCATTGTTGGAATCTCGCAAAACAAGACTGACACTGTACATACCGTATATGTGCACACGCATATATATATATATATATATATATATATATATATATATATATATATATATATATATATATATATATATATATATATATATCAGATTTTCATTAATTCCATGTGGGTTAAAATCCGTCCACTGTAGTCCTGAGTTCTTGTCTTCGCTGGTTCGAGCCCACGAGACGACGAACTTATTATCAACTAAAAAATTCCCCTTCGGTAACATATATGAAAATATATTATTTCCGAGGTAGAGCGAATTGGATATTAAAGGACGTCTGTAGCTTACTGATTGAATATGAATCACGGTGATGTGATAAAAAAAGTCATATATATAGTGTATATATATGTATCAGATTTTCATTAATTCCATGTGGTTCATAACTATATATATATATAATATATATATATATATATATATATATATATATATATATATATATATATATATATATATATATATATATATATATATATATATATATGTATGTATGTATGTATATATATATTTATTTATATTATATATATAACCACATATATAGATAACACATGGAATTAATGAAACTCTGGATTTGAACCCTGGATTTGAACTTGATACCCACTCGTGGACGTACATGTTTAGAGAGAAGGTGCAAGATTACCTACTGGGAGATCTACTTACCAGGTTGTGATACTTTATGCCCATGAGATGATTACTTTATTTGGATGAAAGTATACAGCAGATAACAATTAACAAGGGATTTATTTACAAGGTCTAACAAATAACCAATATGAACAGGGGCATGGAACAGAGTAGCAAATATATCTGTGGCGCAATTAAGTAGGCCCTTTTGGATTCCAGTCCACTGAGCTCGCCTTTTAAGCATTTCTTTTAAAAAGCAAAGAGGCCGAGTGCACCTTGAAACTCGCCAATAGATGAGACTAGAAGGTGAGAAAGAACCACGGATCCATCTCCCCAGCAGGTGTTATTTGAGAATCCTAATGCCATCCTACTCTTATCCTTCTCAGTACTATCCCCAAAGGTCAAGTACTGGCGAGACTCTTATCCTCAGGTACACCAAGTCACCGATGGGGGTGCTGGCGGCAGCCAAGGTTGACATAAAAAAAAGCTGCAAGAATGATCCTGGCTGCTTCAAGTGACCAACCCGTCAAAGGTCGGACATATATCGTCGTCTCCCTCTCCTCACAACGCACGTGGGAACGCTTTCTAAGATCAGGGAGGCCTAATCAGGAATTCCAATCCAGTGGATCTCATTTCTAGAGGGCTAGAATTGATTCAACCAAGGAGAGATGTTTGTGCATCCCTGGCACACAGCCCCAACTTGGATCCTAATATATACTCTGCTGAAACCCGAAAGAGCCCACTTAATTGCACCACAGATATATTTGCTACTCTGTTCCATACCCCTGTTCATATGGGTTATTTGTTAAACCTTGTAAATAAACCCCCGTTAATTGTTCTCTATTGTGCACTTTTGTCCAAGTAAAGTAATCATCTCATGGGGATAAATTATATAACATAATCAACAGCAGAAAGGACCAGAGGTGTAAGAGGATACAGTGATTGCCTCCACTTAGTAATAGAAATATTAAAACTTTAATGATATGATACTGTGGTAACAATTCTTATGACTCCAATCTCAGTTTTCATCTTCTTGATAATCTTGACATGAATAAGGTCAGTGACTGATATAATTTTGCTAATTCTCATTACTCAGTTCATATTTTCACAAATGCTGGTGAACAAAATCATGAAAGGATTATCCCCGCCCAGGTCCCAACAAATCCTCGAGCTTAAAGATGGCTCGCCCAGTGCAATTGCCGGCTTCTTTGACTCGTTTCCTTATAATTAAATCACCTCCGTTTATGGCAACGCTTAGGTCTTATCCTGTCGAGGCAAAAACTGTTGGAGGATATTAGGTGACGTCTGGTACTATTAGACCAATTACTAGTTGGGAGGTTTAGGTTAGTGGCAAATTGGGATTATGCCTGAAATAGAGACGTAGAAAAAAAGTCATTGAAAACGCCAGTTAAACTGTGTATAAAAGGAGTGTTCGTAAATGACATGTAAAACTCGTGAGTCGTTTAGGAGAGGAATATGAGTATCTTAATGTTACATCTGGGCGAGTTTTCAGTTCCTAAAAGAGAGGAGTCTTATTGGTTTCTGCTTTCTTGTGTTATCTTTTAGGAGTCTGTGATGTTCAAGTAAAATGCAAGCTAAAGTGAAGTTTTACTTTTTGCTCTGCCCTCATTCCTATTCTCTTTCTTTCCACCCTCTCCTAACAATTGTTTCAACATTATTATCGGGAAAAATTGTCAGCGCCGTGAATTATAGGAAATTCTCAACCTTTCGTAACTAAAGTATAGACTATGCAGTGGTTCTCAATCTTTTTTGAGTGATGGCACCCTAACTAATGTAATCATTACCGTGGCACCCCTTCTTCACCATCCCACCATATCGCATGAATTAACTTCTTTTTTAATGAATAAGATTATTTTACTACATATATATTTATATTTATATATATATATATATATATATATATATATATATATATATATATATATATATATATATATATCATATATATTCAATTTATAAATTTTATATATATGTGTGTTGTCAAAGACAGACGTGTGTGTGTGAGATGAATTTGATTTTGTGTGTGAGGCATACAAAGCATCGAGATTTAACCTGAGTTTGCTTACCTATCAAGTAAGACACACGTTTTTGCAAAAGTTCACTGAGAGTTTTGATCTAGCCAAGACAAAACTCATGACAATCTTGCGTGGTTCACTGACCGAGCCTAGGTCAAAACAGACACCCCAGGTGTCCACGTTCTTGTTAAAAACATTCGCCAAGAGACTAGGAAGGAAAAAGGGACCGTGGCACCCTTAAGGCTGTGCCACGGCATCCCGTTCTGAGGCGCACTAGCGTGGGAATCACTGGACTATAGTCTCCCTAAATGTTAGACTTTTATTAATGCCCCATATATGTGTGTGTGTGTGTGTGTGTGTGTGTGTGTGTTGAAAATAATGAAGACTTCTGCAAACCTTTTTTTTTTTTTTTTTTTTTGCAAAAGTTCACTGAGATGATCTAGCCAAGACAAAACTCATGACAATCTTGCGGCACCCCTAGGCACTGTCTGTGGCACCCCAAGGTGCCACGGCACCCAGTTTGAGAATCACTGGACTATAGTCTCATAGACTGTTATTGATGCCCCACTTGAAAATAATTGCAGTGAAACCTAGGGATCATAGGTATGGAGACCAACTTTTCATTAAAACTCCAATTAGGCCTTGTGTAAAGTGATTGATCATTGCTCTCTGTATTTGGAATATCGAGTTACTGCTTTTATGACATCTCACAGATCATTTGCGAAAAATGGCATGCAGAAAGCTTTAAAGAAGAGATATTGATCTTCAAAGAATTTCGAGACTTTTTTTTCTCCCAAACTTTGAATATTCTTTTTGTTTTACCTGACTTTCAGACCATTAAACTTTTGTTATGCTTGAAAATTTCTCACCGTCCAGGAATTTTGCCGTCATTTTTTACGTGGTCTGTGACATTTCTTCTCTTTAACCTTCTGATTTCCATATTAAACTTTGTTTGTGCCGTTATTATCACCTGGTGTACCTTTAGTTGTTCCCAGGAAATCTTTTCACTTCTCAAGATGGTGCTTAAGAACCGACTTAGTTCGGTCCTTTGGAACTGAACTTACAACTTCGTCGTTCATTTTGATGTCAGTCAGGAGGCTTCAAAGAGTGCAAGAGATGATTTTATTCTTAAGAATGTTAGAGTGAAATATTGTTTTGCATGATCTGTGATTCTATTTTTTTTTTATATACAATACGTATTGTTTTCCATAATCTGTGATTCTGTTTTTGTATATAACGCCTGAGCAGACATACGTACAATTATACACAACCAAATGTTTATGTAGGATTAACACTGTCGTTGTTATTGAATTGGAAATTATTCTTCATCTCTGTAAGTGGTGAGGTAAATGTGATCCCTAGTAAATACTCCATGCGTATTTTCGTAGCCTGTATCACTCACAAACACACGTCGGTATATTTTAAAATGTTCATTTAGGCTTTAATTGTCTTTCGATTTTCTGTTATCGGATTTTTTTTTTTACCGGAAACTATTTTTTTTATGTAAACACACATCTGGAAGAATTCCCAGCTCCGCTGGAAAAGTCGATGCACTCATTGGATATCCCCATAAGAAACTCTTTGGCGGGATGGTTTGGTTTGCCACCCCAAACATGAATGAATCACTTGCTAGTGTGACGTCACCTGCGCTTGCGCTTGTCTCTCTAGAGGTGTATATTGGGGTCCTGGGTTTACCTTCTTTCCAGAGCGAAATGTGGGGGATGCTGCTTAATACATCAGGTTTTCAGTAAATATAAAATTTTTTTTTTCCATCCTTACTCAAATTATTTTAAGATCCATGTCACATGCTGATCTTTTGAAGAAGATTTAAATACAGTTGATGTGATTAAATTTTCCTGAAGAAGTTATTAAGTCTTGTCATTTTTATTGCGTAACAAAACGAAATTATGATACCATCGTCAGTGACTGTTTATGTTATGATGCCAGGTAGCCATAGATAAATTAGATTAGTAAAAGTTCAAATGTCATTTCCCATGGTTTCTCCTCCCGGGAGGGAGGGAGGGAGGGAGGGGAATGAAAATATCCAAGGATCGAATGAGATTTATTGGTGGTGGGTGGGGTTGGGTGGGGTGGGGGTGGGAAGATTTGGATGTCCCGTGCTTCAAGTCGTTTGAAAGCATCTTTACGACTCCAATAATATTTCAGTGAGACATTTTTCCCGTCATATAAATATTTATCTAGTACAGGCTGGCTCCAGAAGGTCTCTCTCTCTCTCTCTCTCTCTCTCTCTCTCTCTCTCTCTCTCTCTCTCTCTCTCTCTCTCTCTCTGTGCCTTACACCTTTAATACAGTGCGCCGTAGACCTCCCCGATCGACCCCGTCATAGGCCCAAGGACACGCAAACTCACTCGCTCCTCAACCACATGGTTTGGAAAGCCGTAAATGTCGTATCACTCCGGTCGATGGGGGAATTGAATGTTATTTTACATCGAGGATTTTCACTCTTCACTGGCTGAGGTGCTTGTGATGGCTCGCTTTTAATTACCTGAAATAGTATTTTGTTTGCGTCACTAATCATGTATTGTATACACATATATATGTGTGTGTGTTTGTATGTATATATGTGTGTGCGCGCGCGGGCGCTTTAGTACTCACGCAAAATATTTATCAGTTAATTCAAAACAAACCATTACAAGCACCTATATATATATATATTATATATATATATATATATATATATATATATATATATATATATATATATATATATATATATATATATATACATACACATATATATTATATATAGATTGATAGATATAGATAGTTAGTTAATTAATTTGGGAGACTTGTCCTTGTGTGATTGGTGGATTTTATTGTGCACAGTACATGTTTGTGTTAAGTGTACGTATCTCAGAAGTCGTATTATTTTCATCATTCAATATTGTACAAAAGAAGCTTACTTGCGCGGTAGCTTTGAAACACTTTTAATACTTCATTGCTTCACTGTAATGTTTCCTGGTGTGATTGAAACTTGCCCTGAAAGTGTAGTTGAAAACATCATCGCAGCACTTTTCAGGTTATATAACGAGATATTTGTACGGTTGCAATAAATGCCCGACCTTATTCCTCATCGACTGCTCGGCTAGCTGCTTTTATTAGATCAAAAGGTGACAGGGGTGCTCGTAGTGTTCGGTGATTGATTGCACTGAGGCCTGTGATTTCACCGAGATTTGTTACTGTAAGCACGAACTTGATTTTTTTCATCTTTTAGCTGGTCCGCGGGTATGGTGGGTAGTGTAGTGGCATGCCTCTCAGATGTCGCGGGTTCGCGTCTCCCCCAGGGCGATGAAAAATCACTGGCTCTGTATCATGATAGTTACTGCTGCAGTTGGGGTCTGCGGTGGGAGGTTGAAACCATCATTCTTGGGAAGCTTGAATTTCAAGTCAGTGGCCCCTGTGATTATTATTATTTCGTCTACTGAAATAATAATAATAATAATCATTCAAGGAAATTCTGATTCTGACTTTCAGGTGCTTCATATTGTATTTCGATTGTGCTCTCCTAGATTCATGTACTTTCTGTCATTTAGGCCAAGGCTTGACTTTTAGGCACCTGTATTATGGTAGCGTCCTCATACAACTAGTCATCATTCATTTCATGGTTAGATAGGGTCCGCTGTGCGTGTGTGTTATTTTTTATTCATTCCAGGTTACTTGTAGTTCGTTTTGTTTTGTTTGAAGACACTACTCGCCAGTTCCCGTTTCCAGACAGTCTATATTCCTTTGACAGTTCAAGTAGCTTGACTGCTTGGCATTTTTTTTCTGTGAGCGAGTTATTCTTGTTTGCTTGCAAGGTGATCGTGCTTGAGTTATTCTCTTCATTTGTTTTCTTAGTTTATTTGTTTATTTATTTGTGTTGTGTTTAACATATTTTCGTGCGTTTCAAGTCATTTAAGTTTTATGCATTGAATAGAATTTTTTGTTTTTATATTGAAGCTTCATTCTTTTGACAGTTCTGATGTAATTTTTGTTAGATTTAAAATCAAATAGGTGGAAACAGATTTATCTTTGAATACGTTTCTTTACCTAACTTTCATAAATACTGAAGTAGGCATTTTGCATTAACTAAATATTCTTTTCTTTCACGTACGAATTAGTGTTGGTATGATTTATTTTTTTCCGAATAAATAGTAATTTCGAATTCATGCTGAATTGCAAACGTCAGTGTGTTAGAAGTTCCATTAATTTTCAACTCGTTCTTGCGGACAAGTTTTCTTGTCACATCCGAATCTACTTTCACGTTTCATACCAATTATTAACCAGTTCGTTGGCACATGCAAGTTTCATTCGTGTAAATTTCCACCTCATGCCCACCTTCATAAATATTTACTTTATGTTTACGTTTAATTAAAATAGACTAAATCAGTCATGTTAATTAATTTCTTTTCCACTAGTTTATTTGCATGTATTGCATTGAGAGCCATTCATACGTACATGTTTTTCTGTTTCACTTCATGTAGGCCCATATTTTTTTGAAATTCGGTTACTCGTTCGTACGTACTGTGATTTGTTGATTAATTTATTTGCACGTGTTTCATTCGTATTATTAACTAATTCGTGGATTTGTCACCCTTACTCGCTTGTGAGTTCCTTTCCACGCTGACTTTTCATTCATTTCCTCCATGTTCTCCAGCTTGGAACTCTCTTTGACGTCACCAAGTTACCTGCCGTTAGCATATATATATATATATATATATATATATATATATATATATATATATATATATATATATATATATATATATATATATGTATTTTTTTTTTTTTTTCATCAACGAGAGAAGTGCAAACAGTTTTTCACGACCTCTTTGTAAAGGGACGAAGTGATGGCGATAGAAGGCTGCTTACGGGCTGTTGTCGAGTGCGGTGATGCAGGGAATTAGTTTTAAAGTTGCACTATTGATTTGTTTTGGGATTGATCCTGAATTACGGACGCTCATATAAGTATATGAGCATGTTAGGATGGACAACACGCATGTTCTCTCTCTCTCTCTCTCTCTCTCTCTCTCTCTCTCTCTCTCTCTCTCTCTCTCTCTCTCTCTCTCTCTCTCTCTCTCTCTCTCTCTCTTACAGGAAAGATGCAGTATTATGAAGCCTTTTACAGAGAAACATCTACGAATATCACCACTTTCTGGTGATCCTGGGTAGCCTTTCATGATAAGTTGAAGACATCTGAATGGATCCTTCCTCTGATTTATTATTAAACTTATTTCCATTTAGTTCCAATCATCATTTTATCAATGAAGAAGTACATTTTAACCCGCGGTTCAGTTCTTCGCAACCCATTTGACTGTTTAATGAACAATGTTTTTATTCTGGGGCTCAGCCAGTTCTGAGTTGATATCAGGTTGACGTAGGGGTCAGTTTATATAGAATTAATGAATGCAGTTATCAAAATCACAGCAGAAAAATGTAAACGCATGTAAATGATTAACACAAAAATTCTGATTTATTACACAGTCAACGTGGGGTGCGAGATATTGAGCTGCGGGTAGGAATGCACTTCTTCGTTGATTAAATGCTGAAAGGCACAGACAGAAAATCAGTTTAACGTTGCAGCTGCAGATAAAACTGAATCTGGGAGAGGATCCATTTAGACTTCAACTTATCAAACGCGCAATGCTACCCGGGATCATCAGAGAGTGGTCCTAAATTTGAAGTGCGACTTCATAATCATGCATCTTTCCTAAGAGAGAGAGAGAGAGAGAGAGAGAGAGAGAAGAGAGAGAGAGAGAGAGAGAGAGAGAGAGAGAGGTGTCATCATCAGGTTTATTGGATAATTTTTCGTAAATACTTTCACATTTTAGTGGCTTTTAGCGAGGCAAGGGCGAATATGTTATTGTGTGTATGTGTGGTTAGTTATTATAATTCTTAACTAAATTCTATGCTGAGTGAATCGGAACAGGTTTGGGAATTGGCTTAGTCACTAAAGCAACGTGTATGTTACAATGTTGATTAGGTGTGTCTATGATATAGACTCCCTTGCAAATTTCGAATAGGAGTATCGTACGAATTGTAGGATTGTTCTTATAATTAAATCACACCTCTTTACTCTCGTAGGGCTGGCCCATTGGGTATGTTTTTGTAACTGGGTACAGTTAAAGTTGGGTATTTGCGAAGGAAGAGGCCCCAGGAAAGTGGTAGTCCACTAGTGGGAAAATGAATGAACTATTATTTATAATAAAGAAAAAAATAGATAAGTAAAAAATGCTGAAAGCTTTCCTAATAATAGCAAATTGTTTTGTGAAAACGATTGACTCTTCTGTGGTCAATTTTTCCTTTAGTATATAAGAGAGAACAAACTCACATATCTTCTTGAGAGACTTTTATTCATTGAGGTGCTAACGACGGCATTCCTTGTAGCAGTGGTAAAAAAAAAAGTTATAATGAAATTCGAATTATTTTGCCATCACTTAAAATTTTTTCTTTACCAAATTGAACACCCCTCCAAGAAAGGTCGAGGAAATAGTATATTTTTTCCTTCCGTGGCTTGTTCGGAAGCTCCGTTAACTCGACAGATGAAGTCACGTCTTTCCAACACCGACAATCTAATGCTTCCATGCTCCCAGTTGTGCAGCGTCCCTGGCAGCAGGAAGATTTTCCTTGGGATGGAATTCCAGCATCTCTCTCTCTCTCTCTCTCTCTCTCTCTCTCTCTCTCTCTCTCTCTCTCTCTCTCTCTCTCTCTCTCTCAAGCGCTTGTTTTAGTCACCAGACGGTTGGGAGCCTGTTGTCCACCACCTGTCATAAATAATTTGGCAGTTTTATCCCTTGTACAAAACTTTTCAGAGAATGATCATTTTATTGTGTAGCGGTAATAATAATAATAATAATAATAATAATAATAATAATAATAATAATAATATAATAATAATAATAATAATAATAATAAAACTGCCAGAGACTGCAAGTTACCTCGACTGCCTTGCTTCAAAAATTGTTGATTTTACAGTTATGCCAAGACTTCTGCTTACATCTATATGGGGATACAAAGTCCGTGAATTGAGGCTGGGATTGGGTTTCCAGTGAGAGGGTGATTTAATGACAAGGGTATTTTAAATAAGGTTTATATATATATATATATATATATATATATATATATATATATATATATATATATATATATATATATATATATATATTTTTTTTTATTTGAGATCATGATCACCAGATCGAATGCAAATACAGCAGATATTAGTGTGTATGTGTGTATGTTGGACTTTGCTGAGTATAAATGTTTGCACAGTACTGAAGTAACTACAGTTTTCGGTGCCAGTGAATATTCAGTCTATCAGTAACGTTAGTCATTATTCAGTTAATGCACGTTATGCTGCCTGTCCCGTCAAACATTACGACAGGATTCGAGGAATTCTGAACTTGAATCGCCCAGATATCAAGTACATTATGTTACCCTTCCTCTTATTGTTGTTAGTTAGACATGGAGTTTTATTAATAGATTTTTTGTTATACACAAAAAATATAGAAATTATTGTTATTGTAATTTCATTAGATGAAACCTATTCACATGGAACAAACACACAGGGGCCTTTGACTTGAAGTTCAAGCTTCCAAAGACCCCACACTGCAGCAGGATACAGAGTCAGTGATTTTTCATCGCTCTGTGGTAAACGCGAACCCGCGACAGCTGAGCGGTTTACCACGACACTAACCACTATACCAGCGGACCAGCTAAACGACTTAGAAGTAAAAGGCCCAAAAATATACAGATGGGAACGGAAGGACTTACATTCACGCTGACGACGGAGCTAGGAGGCGGCACTGTTTCCTCCTCCTCCAGTGTGTCAGTCTTTATAACCTAGTGTCTCGAGAACGGATGAACGTAATTTAATAGATATCAGTGAAGCTTTGTCTATATGTCGTCTTAGAGACGATTTTACCATTAAAAATTATGGCGATTTGCTAGTCATTCTTTGGTTTGTCTTCATATTTTCTATTTTTAAATTGAAAGTTGAATTGTAGAGGTCTCTCATTATTTAGCGTAAAATTTATGGAACTTGTTTATCTATATGCAGTTATAAAAATAATTCAGAGCTGCTGAGGTGGCGAATAAGTTGATTTTTAATGTACAAGTGTAAATTTGGGGTTAAGACCGATATTCACAGGTCTTTTTCAAGATTATTATCGGAACCATTTAAAACTACGGTTTTTTTTTTTTTTTTTTTTTTGTCTTACCGAATACTTTATCAATATACCTTCATCAGAATATTTCTCCCTTACGTTTTTGTGTAAATAGTTAATCCTGTTTCATATTTTGAACCATTTGATCTTATGGAATTTACTCTCTTTGTAGGTATGGTTGCAGCCTTGAACAGCCCGTACCTCCAGTGGAATGAAAGAATCATTTGTAAGGTAAGAGTCTGAATTTTTTTCTCTCTCTTTCTCTCATGAAAATTTGTAGCACGTATCACAGGAAGCTGAAGGTCAGGTCCCTGATCCTGAAATTCTCCTGTGATTGGTTGCCTTGATGCATCTCACATCCCACAAGAAACTCTCTCTCTCTCTCTCTCTCTCTCTCTCTCTCTCTCTCTCTCTCTCTCTCTCTCTCTCTCTCTCTCTCTCTCTCTCTCGATCGTTGGCTTCATTAAGTTACCCGGGAATAGAGTTTGTCATGTAACCATTCTCATCACCCTTCCCCCTCCTTTCCCCTTTCTTCACACACACACTCTCTCTCTCTCTCTCTCTCTCTCTCTCTCTCTCTCTCTCTCTCTCTCTCTCTCTCTCTCTCTCTCTCTCAATTTCCAGCTATTTGATTATCATTTTCGAATGCAAGTTGTTGAGGTCATAGCCTAAAAGTGCACCAAACCATTCTCTTTCCTCCCATGCACAGATTGAAAGCTACTTTTTTCAAGAATTTAGAGCCCAGCTAAACACGGCTTCCCAAAGCAGTCTCGCTCGTGCAAGAAAATTCACAGTTGTGACAAAGTCACCGTGCAAAAAGAAGCAGGGCTAATCACTGAGGAGACACAAAGGATTCAGATTTCTGAACTAGTAGTCCGCTTTAGGGAAGTAGTGCCGCAGTGCACCTCCCGTGGTACATTGTATTCATTAAGAAGGTATTGGCAACGCCCCTTCGGCCCCTAGCTACACCTGGTTTTTAGCTTTTTACCCTAATTCATTACATTTATTTCCTAGATTATCCTGCTGTACAATCACTCCAACGCCTATTTTCACTGTCTTGAGCGCCAAATGGCATAAAGTGCCCCGCATTTACCTTTTTAGCCTAAACTTCAAAATTCTTTCATAATGAATAAACCAGCTGTCGTAAACGGTAAGCCTGGTGTGTACGACGAGGACGAGTGAAAATGCCCAAGAAAGTTTAATAATTCACTCCCCAAAGTTATTGTCAATTTCTACCAAAATCTGATAATTTGGTGCCAGTCATGAGGGCCATATTCGTTTAGAATTTCGCCAAAATGCCCCATTTTTTTTTTTATTCTCTTGACATTAGGCTAAAACGTACCAAATAAAGAACATAACTTCTTTGATGTTCGCTTATTCGTCATAAAACATTAATAAGTCCGTAAAGATTATAGTACTGTGTGAGGGCCCCCCCCCCTCAATAAGGAAAAAGTACTCCATACTAAAGACGACTAAGTCTCATACAGATACCTAAAAGAGCAGCTCGCAGACGCTCTTGTAGCATCTAAGAATCATACCGAGGTTCCTAGAGGCAAAATCAGCTGGGCCTTGATGTGAGCCTTTCAGCACAGTAATATTTATTTTTAAGACGAAACCATGATAGATTGGAGTTGTTCAATATCCACATTATTAGTCATCATTTTCAAGGATTACGAAATGAAGATCGGAAAGCCATTAAAACCAAGTTTCCTCTCTCCTTATGGATATGCTGATTCACTTTAATAGCATCATCACACTAGGCCAAACAGGGTTAAGAATGAGCATGAAAATTATCTGAGTATGGAAGCGTATGGCAAGAAAGGTATATGAATGTGGTCTTTGATAAAAAGGACAAGGGTAGGGGAAAGAACAGATCCTTTAGGAACACCTGAAATGACAGAGTTGGGGAAAGAACAGATCCTTTAGAAAGACCCCTGTAGGTTGCAATAGACTAGTCTAAGAAAACTATGAGATGACTTGAGTGGACGAACCCATAAGCAGGGATTTTGGTTAACAATTCCTTATGCGAGTCCATTTAAAAAGCCTTTGCAATCCCAGCACGTTTTCGTAAGATTCTCCAAAAGTTCTTGAGAGATGATGACTAGATATGATAAGGTTAGGGTGTATATATAATGAAGATTGCTGTTTTTAATAGTTTGAGATATGTGGAGATTTGACGCAGATATGAAATTATTGCTAGTTGATATCTGAAGATAATTTTTCCCATTTATGCAAGACCGCGTAGTTGGAATTTTCTTAAACATTTTCTTCGTTATCTCTTTATTGAAAGCGTTTCCTTTTTCATTTCTTCATGTGTGGATGGTGTCGAGTTTGTTTTAGGCTCTTACATTATTATTTTGTATTTTAGTTACATTTGGTTCATTTAAATTACTTGTATAATAATAAGCGCAGTAGCGGAAATTCCCGCCTCGTCTTGCGACCAAGTTGTTTTGCCAACTTTTTGTTGGGGCTGGTGGGAGATGAGTGTGTTGGGGGTGGTGTCTGGTAAGAGCCTGCATGACATCACGCCTGACATCTCAGCTGAGAATAAGTGTTATCCTCTCTCTCTCTCTCTCTCTCTCTCTCTCTCTCATGTTAATATTGTCTTAAAATATGGATGATTATCAACTCATTTCTGGATTGCGCAGTGGATGCTGACTTACGATCCTGTGTAATTTCTTACAATACCATATCTTATTTTCCTAAGCTGTTTCGTGACCATGAAAACAAATTTAAACAAAGCCTCGCTATATAAGGAAAATGCAACCAGTATACTTTAAGATCTTTTTAGGACATTGTCTGTTGAGTTTGGTTCCTGCATGGTCCAACAGTGATGAGTTTGAACGCCTTCAAGCAACGGAACTTTGAATGTCTCGTGGTCTGCTTTAGTTACATTTGACCGTTACAGTTGAGCAAATGTCCCAAGCACTTCTATAATGCATGACTGTCCTCCAAAGGACATATGGTTCCTTTCAAATACTTGTTGTTGATATGACAAATGTATATGTTTGGTCATTCTTTTCAAATACTTGGGTTTGATGTTGAAGATGCATATGTTTGTTGATTAGCCTTTTCAAATATTTGCCATGTCAACATGGTGAAGTGTTCATAGAGTATTATATGTGGTGTGTAATATTTTTTCTTTTAAGTAAGGGGAGTTAAACAAGCACAGTAATATATTATTACAACTGGGTTCTTATTGATTGTATCAGTGTGTGTACGTGTGTCTTTTTGCATCATGGACTAGCTTAGAAAGGAAGCTGATTATGACCCGTGTAGATGATATTCTGAAGCACGTGTTGCCATGGTAATGATGTTTGAATATGTCTGATATTGACTTGAAACTTAATATCCGGTGCTGGAGGAGGTAGGGAAAGGGGGGGAGGATGTGGACGAGTGGCTAAAATTAACTTACACTGGGCCAAGGTAAACCCAGATGATTCTCTCTCTCTCTCTCTCTCTCTCTCTCTCTCTCTCTCTCTCTCTCTCTCTCTCTCTCTCTCTCTCTGCCCTTCACAGCATCCCTGTAACTCTTTACTGAGGGCATTCCCTCCTCCTGCTGTTGATGCTTCTGCCGCTCTTTATTATTGGAAGCGTGGAAAAGGAGGTTGGCTTCGTGTGTGGAATATCTAGTAAATGCTGCAACAAAGAGAGAGAGAGAGAGAGAGGTTTAATTTGTTTCCTTTTGTGTTGATTGTCAGACATTGCTGGTTGAATATTGCATAATCTTAAGTTTTCCTTTTTAGGCCATATATACAGTATGTGCGTGTTTATATATACATACATACATATATATATATATATATATATATATATATATATATATATATATATATATATATATATATATATATATATAATATATATATATATACTGTATATATATATATATATATATATATATATATATATATATATAAAATGTGTATATATGTATATGTACTTCTGTATTCAGTCTCTCACTGTTAGAGAAGAAGTATGGATCGCTCTCTCTCTCTCTCTCTCTCTCTCTCTCTCTCTCTCTCTCTCTCTCTCTCTCTCTCTCTCTCTCTCTAACAGATGCGTGCTTGGTTTTGCTTAAGGAATTTTTTTTTTTTGTCTCAAGAC
>NC_089761.1:11884308-11899308 GCF_040412425.1 Macrobrachium rosenbergii
GGAAGGCGTGAGAGAAACTGCAGACAAAATCAGGGTGCAGTTTATAGGAGGTATATACTATTACCCCAAAAAAGGACATTCATAAATACGTTTGGACATCTCCAGATGGCAGTCATAAAAACCAAATAGGTCCAGAGCTATAAATCGAGAGAGAACAAACTGAGGAATGTTAGAAGCTAAGAAGAGCGGAATTGGTGGCAGTGATCACCAACTTGTCATTGCCATACAAAAGCTGAAAATTAAAGCACCCAAAAAAAGTTGACAGAGTATCTATCTAGTTTTGAATCAGGAAAGCATCGTGAAGATGAACATCAAGACGTTTTTGCAGCTGTGATGAAATAAAGTTGCGGTTCTAGAAACCATATCTGAGGAGGACTAGACAACGAATGAGGATAATTTTGACATTAAGAATGCATCAGTCAGCGTGTGAAAGAAGCAGTGGGATGTGGGGTAACAAGACTGAAACCTTGGATATCGGAGGAGACCTGTGATAGACAGACAAAAGAAGAACGCACTTGCAGACAAGAGATGAAGAACGTAAGTAAAATAGAGCGTGCTCAATACTCACATCTAGATAGATAATGAAGTTGAAAGAAGATTAAGAAGAGACGAAAAAATACTTGGACCAACTGCTGATGATGTGGGAAAGGCATGTATTCAGGGAGTGGCGTTGATGTTAGGGTCGCCCACATCATTATTAACGAGATATCCATTGGTGCAAGAAAAAGAGGAAAATCCCTGTAAATAGGAGGGATGAAACATCACTAACAGAAGAAGAAGAACGACAATGTTGGGTTGAACATTTTGGTGAGAACATGGGTAAGAGATATGAGAGGGATACTTTGGTTGTGATACAACACTGAAGACCTGATTATACTTATGAATGAATTCAGTGTTTGAAGTGGTTTCATTAATAAACGTAGAAAATGGAAAGCACCAGTTTATAATGGAATCACTGCAGAGAGGATTTTAGCTGAAACTGGAATGACGCCTCATGTAGGCTTAATAACTAGATTTTTGTGCGGAATGTAGAATGAGGACACAAAACCAGATGATTGGGAATTGGAAGTTAAAACCAAGGAAACAAAGAATGGTGAACTGGGTTAATGAAGACTGGAGATCGAAATAGATAAAAACTTAAAGATGAACATTCTGGTTTTAGATAAGACAGGTGTTATACAGATCAGATATTTGTGTTAAGACATGGATAAGTGTATGGAAATTAAAGATCACCTTGTGATGGCTGTGTTGATTACGAGAAGCCATTTGACAGTGTCCGCAGACTAACAGTATGGAAGGTCTTGCATGGCTATGGAGTTCCCGTGGAATATGTAAAGCTATTTGAAATTATTCATGAAAGAAGTAGATGCAAAATTAATATTGAGGGGATGTGTAAAGTGAATTTGCATGTAAATATGTAAATATTTTGGTGCTCGAGGGAAAGTTACTTCACCTTTGTTGTTTCCCATTTTCATAGTTGGAATAATGAAAAAGTGGTCGAAGATGGGGAAAGTGCAAGAGAAGTTTTAGGTTGGAGATATGGAAAGTAGATATAGTATTGACAGCTTGAAATGTCCAGATGTTGCTCTTACAGTCAGTAAATAAAATGCATCTTGTATCGAGAGAGATGGGACTCAAAAGAAATTTTATAAAAAATGAGGATTGATTACGCAAAAGGGATGAAGTAACGTTTAGATTGAGAAATGATTAATGGAGTCAAGTTTTACAAATATCTGAAAACAATGGTATCTAGTTCAGGTTCTCTGAAGTTGAATATAGTGAGGACAAAAATGACCAGTTAAACAATGGGAAGGTTGAATAAGATTTGGAAATCAAATAGATTGAAATAGCGTGCGAACGTATGGACATACATGTCAGTATAGTAGGATCTGTACCGGTATTACTTTATGATGAATCGTAGTATAACGATGAAACTATCTAAAAGATTTTTTCGACTTGAGATTAAAGCTCCAGGAAGAATATCAGGAGTCAGAAGGCAGGACAGAGTTTGAAATAATACCATAAAGGAAATTCTGAAAATCCCAATGTAGACAAGATAACGCTGAAAGGGAGATGGAGATGGCTTGGACTTGGCCGTCGCTCAGCCCGAGTTAGAATAGCAGGTGGTTGTGTCAGCTGGTCTGCCGTGGGTACCAGGAGACTTGGAAGACCCAGACCTACCTTGAGAACTATGAACAGGATGGCTGGAGATGAGTGGAGAATTTAAAGCACCCGAGAGACATGATCGGGGGAATTTCGAAGGGCAAGGGAAGTTACAGAACTCTTCCTGAAAACGCTTATATTTACTTTGCATCAGAATCTTAATAGCAGTTTGAATCGTTCATTTAGGTATGAGAAATCGTTATTATTATTTCGCAGATGTGACAGGAGGCCATTCAATTCATCATCGTAGTAACTTTATTCTCATATAACAGTCTATCATTTCCCTCCATTCACGGCATTTGTCATCGCATAACCCTGCTGTTCCAAATACCAGGCAAACCGAACGGAAGACGTTTCCATATAAAAAGTTTGGGGATAATACGTTCAGCTTAATTTCTGGGGAGGAAGGCTCAGGTTACCCCCGTATGTTGACTTTTATCTTGATGAGTGTGTTTAGTGAATATTAGATAACTTTTTGTTTGATGACGAGAGAGAGAGAGAGAGAGAGAGAGAGAGAGAGAGAGAGAGAGAGAGAGAGAGAGAGAGAGAGAGCAAATGATACCTCTGACATTTTAATGACAGTTTTTGTTGGTGGTTTTCGAAAGATGATTGTAATTTTGTCTATTGAAATACGTTATTTTCGGATTTTGTCTTTGTGTGCTGAAATAAAAGTGTACGATTTAGCAAATAGAATTTTTAAAGAGAGTAAAGCGGAAGTTATCATAAATTATTCTCGTCACTGAATCATAAAATTGTACTGATTTCGTTCTGGAATTAGGTCACTGGAATTAATTAAGAAATTTAGCCTTCAGCAACAGAGTGAACATTTGTTGCCTTAACAAAGATGATAGATTGAACCATGTCTTCAGGAATCGAAATGTTCTGGTGATTCCAAAGTATCTTCATTGAATCATATTTACTCTATGAATTAAACTCAATGTTTTTCCTGGAGTTGAGTTGACATTTCAATAACATTCATTCAAACTTCTTCCCTTTTGTTCTTGGATACATAAAGATGGAGATATCATGTCACCCAAGGGAAGAGGGACGTGTATCCTGCGTCAGTGAGCAAGTGGCTCCTCCAATCGAGTGTTTTTGTTACTTCCTTTCGCGATGGTGATCTCCGTTACGCGCTGGCTCTCTCGCTGTGGCGAGTGATCTTGCATATTCATCAGTTCTTAAGTTAAGAACGGCTGGTCTTCATGCCTTACACTGCAGTATAGTGCGTATGTAACTACATTTAAACGGCAAACTAACAATGATATTAAAAATACTCACAGTCGAAAGAGTCTTGGATGGAGAAAACAAATCTGCAGTTATATACGGGTACATATATTTAAAAATAAATCTCTTCAGAGAGCTTTCGGGAATCTGTTTGATTCCCCTCTACAATCTGAGAGATTGAGAAGGGGAATCGAACAGATTCCCGAAAGCTCTCTGTAGAGATGTATTTTTAACTATATGTACCTATACATAACTCTGGATTTGTTTCTACAATGATGGAATTGCAATATGAAATTGCTATGTTGTACTTCTCAGAAATGTAAGGTAAGATACACAATGAAATCCATGTATTAAACTTCTTATATATTAAAAATGTACGAAAACTTAGAGATTTCGTCGTCCTACTACAGTAGTTGGACGAAAGCTCAAGGTTTTTGCACATATATATTTTTAGTACGAAAGAAATGTTATAGAATGTATTTCATTGTGGATCTTACAATGATGATGATATCGTGACTGATAATTTACAGGCTGTTGTAGTTTTTAGTACTACAACATTTTTATCGTTTCTATGATAATTACGTTTGCTGGTAATGCTATAACCAAGGACGCCCTTCGACAAAGAAAATACTGCGTCAAGTGTTGGCGACCTAATAGAATCTTCTGTAAGCCTGGTTTTGATAGTGATTTTACTGAGAACCTGCCTATACTCAAGTCTCCTTGCATTACCTGACTCGGAATTAACGGCAGATGAATAATTCCAGTTTGTACTCAGGGCCTAATACTGGGTCTGTTTTTGAAAGGAACATGAGCCAAGGAGGTATGTTGTATGTATTAATATGAATGCCATGCAAACGTGTATTTATTGCCTAAGATATATTCTTGGCCTACATAGAGAAGGAAGCTGGCTTTATGATTTAATTTTATTCAGAGAGAGAGAGAGACCTCCATGCGATTATCACATCCCTTCGTGTGCTGTCTCCCTCCTCTGCAGATCTGACAAATTTTATTCGCACCTGGTGTCTAAGAATATCAGATCACACAGTTGGGGCTTTGGGACGAAGTGACGGTGGGTTGTTTAGTGTCTGCGTATTAGTTATTAGAAATCAGAAAATATCCTTCAAAGAAAAATGGACTTCTTTTACTTTCTATTATATTATTCCTTGATTGAGGAACGTGTTCGGTAAGCGCCACATATCTCGAGTTCATCTCTCACCCACCATCCGTTCCCAGAAACAATGGCTTACGGTACATTTATGCAAACATCAGGGGAGTGGGTGGGGTTGTTTGTAGCGGCTGTTCCTGATGGCAAAGTTGAATACATTCGAAAGGCTTTATTGCAATTATCATCTAATTTTGTTAGGTAGAAATGTTTTTCTGTTGTTTATGATATCTGAATTGCGTATAAGCTAATACGTCGCATTAAGTGTACTCAGTGCTACCTGCGTCGCCTGGTAGAGGATAAACGACTTTGGTCCGTTTCCTTAAAAAAAAAAAAGTGTCCCTGGACTTAATCAGTGAATCAGGTGCCTGGTGGTTAGTCAGTGTCGGAAGAAGCTTCTGTCAGTGGTGTGTGTGTGTGTACACACATACGCACACTCACGCTCTCACTATACAGATTCCTTGATCTCTCATCGTTGGTGAATTTTGAGAGCCGTTAGGTTGAAATGGCAGAGGTTGCATCTTGTCTTCACTATGTCTTCACCTCTATTTGTGGACGACACCTGTCATGCCCTTCTAGTCCTAGTGGCACCGGCAGGTAGATGGCGCTCTTTATATTTTTTGTTGTAGGATTACTCTCTCTCTCTCTCTCTCTCTCTCTCTCTCTCTCTCTCTCTCTTCTCTCTCTGTGATGTAGAGTAAGTTGTATAACACGGAAACATTATATGTATATATATATATATATATATATATATATATATATATATATATATATATATATATATATATATATATATATATATATATATATATATATATATATATATATATATATATATATATATATATATATATATATATATATATGGTTTATAAACTTCCATCACGGAAATATCGTGATATAAAATATAAACAAAGTATATGGGCAACAAGCCACCTAAACCTGAATACATGAATGGAAGAAGTATGCCAAGAATATTCGTAGGGGTTCTAACACATAATTGCTCTCTCTCTCTCTCTCTCTCTCTCTCTCTCTCTCTCTCTCTCTCTCTCTCTCTCTCTCTCTCTCTCTCGTTCCTTAGCCGGTAGCAATTTTTACCGTATGTGTTTGTTTTCAAGTTGGAATCCAGGACAGCCATGTTCCCGTGTCTTCTGGCGAATATCCCAATGTTTTTTGTCAGACTTGACCTTATCCTTAATTGGAAAGCTTAGATTAGTTACAGCAGTTTACAGTCGTCAGTGCTGCGTTTATTTTGTGTTGCACATTTGTGCTCATACGTCTAAAAGTTTATTTTTCCTATTCAAGGCATCGTGCTTACCCCATACAAAAATGGAAAAAAAAAGCACGTTAAAAGAAGAAGAATAATTCTGCAGTTTTAGTATTACTGTCAGATGAACAAATTTGGGTTTCATAAATATTCTAACATATGTCAGGCTACAATATCAGTTGCCTAGGCATGTATGCTGTGTTTATTAGTTTATTGAAGATACATGAGTTTACAGTAGGTGCGTTTTCTTGTTTTTGTTTCTGGATCTTGAAAGATTATTGTGCACACAAGATCACCAGTTCTGTTGCCTGTATTAGTTTACTAGAAAAAAAAAGCCTTGTACATAAATTTAGAGGACACTGTATACAGAGTTTACTGAGATTATGTCTTGTCGACAGGTATACTTTGTTTATTAGGTTATGTAGGTATATATTGTGCATAAATTTACTGCAAGTATTCTGTGCTTATCAGATTACTGAAGGTATGTTGTGTATATGAGTTTTCTGCAGTTACATTGTGCTTATTAGTTCTGAAGTTAAGCCGTGCACTCAAGTTTGCAGGTTTGTATATTAGATGAGTGAGGTTATGTCTTACGCATAACTTTACTGTATGTATGTACAGTGTTCATCAGTTTACTGAAGGTATACTGTGCACATAAGTTTACTGCAGGTGTGCTGTTCATAGAAGTTTACTGAATGGATGCTGTATACAAGGTTACTGTAGGTATGCTGTGTTACTGCTTTATAGGTTTATGCAGGTATATTATGTTTTTACTGATTGGATGCTGTACAAGTTTATGCAGGTATGCTGTACATATTAGTTTACTGATTGGATGCAGGTGCTGTACATATTAGTTTACTGATTGGATGCTGTATACAAGTTTACTGCAGGTGTGCTGTGCATATTAGTTCACTGAATGGATGCTGCATATAAGTTTACTGCAGGTGTGCTGTGCATATTAGTTTACTGAATGGATGCTGTATACAAGTTTACTGCAGGTGTGCTGTGCATACTAGTTCACTGAATGTATGCTGTATATAAGTTTACTGCAGGTGTGATGTGCATATTAGTTTACTGAAATGGATGCTGTATACAAGTTTACTGCAGGTGTGCTGTTCATATTGAAGGTATATCGTGTACATGAGTTTCCTGCAGTTATGCAGTATTTCGTTGTTTAGTGAAGGTGTGTCGTTTACACGAGTTTACTGAAAGTATATCGTTGATGTGAATATGTTGTAGTTATACCGTGTGTATTAGTTTGCTGAATATATACCTTGTACTTGTGTACAACAGGTTGTGCATTTTAGTTATACTGATGGTGTATCAGATCGTGGCCGCGTACTGCAGGTATGCTTTGTTTAACTGTGTACTGAATTTATGCCATGTACATGAGTTTACTGCAGCTTTGCTGTTTTAGTGTAGTGAAGGTATGTTATCTACTTCTAGTTGTATATACTAGTTAACTGTGGATATGTCACGTGAGTCTGTTGCAGTTATGGAGCGCTTATTAATTTAATAAAGGTACATTGTGTATGTGAGTATATTGTAGTTATGTTGTGTGGATTAGGATACTTAAGGAATGCTGTGCACATGAGTTTACAACAACTGTATATTAGTATATTTCGGGTTTTCCATGTGCGTAGTTTACTGCAGATGTGCAGCGTTTATTAGTATGCTGAGAGTATATTATATTTATGAGTGTACTGAATTATGCTGTGTTCGTTACTTTCCTGAAGATATGCCTTGTACAGTCCATGAGGTTATAGCAGGTGCGCTGTGTATTTTAGCTTATTTTATAATTATGAGTTTACTATAACATTTTGACACCCAAAACACATTTCTTGGAATTGAATATTAAAATAATGTCAAGAGGAATAACGCAAATTTCGGCTTAAAGAAGGGCCATAGTTACTACTTATCTACCCAGTGAGCAAAAGACCCAGCATGAAATTGCTATACTTGGATGACTTGATGCTTAGGATCCCTCAAAGAAAAGCCATATTCCACTGCTTTAGACGAGTCTCTGGTCTACACTGAAGCAGCTCATTGCACGCATATTTTCATATTTCTGTTTTATATACTTGGTGTTACGTCATCACAGGGCGTGACACATTTCTACTAAAACTTAAATATATATATATATATATATATATATATATATATATATATATATATATATATATATAAATAGATAGATAAATAGTAATTTATCCATAAAGGAAATCGTTTACCCAGTGGGAGGTGCACCACCGTGTCCAGGATTCGAAGCAATGGGTTTTAGGTCGAAATTCATTCTGTCGAAATTGGTATTGGGTGAACATATTCCTTTATCCATAGAATGGAAGCCATTTCATCTGAGCCATCAAGCTGATTTATTCTTAAATAAAATGTCATCTGATCAAATTTATTCTTAAATAAAATGTTGATTTAGACAACGGGGTACCTGCAGATGTTGTCTTTGAAGTGTGTGCTATTTTATAGTTTAACATTTAAAGATAAAATTATTTTAAGAGTTGCTTTATCCTTCAGAACTGAAATATCGCTGATATTTAGATTTAAACGGAATGGCTATATGCAGGAACCAAAGCCAAAAAAACAAAAATTCAGCATTAGCAATGGCCGGATTACTTTAGCTGTTAGTAATTCTTGACATTTTAATGGTGTCGTAAAATAGCGAAATTGCGGATATAACATTCGTTTACTCCTAAATAAAGGTCGCGTTCACTGAGTAAATAAACTTTCAGACATTATCTCCGGATGCACAAGCTTGCACTGTCGCCCTTGACATTTCATTGACGAATCATGACGACGCCGAAGGCCGCAACATAATGAGCACATTCTCAGGATTTCTTCGAAATCATTGGAAATGAATACAGCGTTGGTTTTGCGACCGGAAATAAGGAATGGGTGAAGAGTGTCGTTTCTTGAGGGAATCGTGTGACGAAGTTGTTTTGACAGGGTCCGGTAGATGAGCCTCAAGGTATTGGTTTGTACTGCGTTTTGCTCGTTGTCACGCCCTATAGTCATTTCAAGTCAGTGAGGAAATTTAATTATCCACTGTTGTTGATTAGTTGTTTTATAGTTCTAAGTTTTCTGTAAAATAAAACTACTGTGATGGTATTTATTTGCCCTTCTGCACTTTTTCTGTCAGCCCTCAGATCTTAAAAACTATTGAGGCTACAGGGCTGCAACTTGGTGTGTTGATCATTCACTTCAAATCATCAAGCATACCAAATTGCAGCCCTCTAGCCTCAGTAGTTTTTATTCTATATTTATTTATTTATTCTGGCACCACTGTAGGTGCCAACAACACAGACCACCACCGGGCCGTGACTGAGAGTTTCATGGGCCGTGGCTGAGAGTTTCTTACAGCATTTTACGCTGTACAGAAAACTCGATTACGCCGAAGAAACTTTTGCGCATTTTTTTTATTCCTGATAAGCAGTATAAAGCCTTTTATTAAACCACTAGAAAATAACGCCAGGAAGTTCGCATGACAATTTCCTTCCTCGTAATCTTAATCGCGTTTACACAAGCGCTTCGCCCTCCCATTCTTGCCAGTTTCAGATGTTCGTCGCTTTCAAGGCGAGAGCAAACCCTGTTAGTGTGCTTTACGAGGCTTCGTGTTTAGGGTGAAAAAGAGAGAGAGAGAGAGAGAAAGAGAGATCTTTTAAGATTTCCGTGGTCAATTTGGCAGAGAGAGAGAGAGAGAGGCCCATAAAGACTGAAATAGATTGCCCATGCCTTGAGAGGCATTTACGCCGCCGAAATGAAAATTTAAAAGCGATGCTATTTTCATGAAAGTGTCGTCTTCGAATTGAAAGGCTGGTTGCGACCTAAAGACTGATACATTCAAAGATGTTTATAAAAAAAATATGATTGAAAGATATTTATCTATTATTAAAAGGTGTTTTATTTAAAAATACCTTACGAATTGAAACGTTGTCTGGATTTTTTTTCTGGAAAAATTGTTTTGAAGTCATTACGATGACAAATTTAGTCTATATTTAAAGTTGAAAAAGCTGTTTTCCCGTTTGGTGATTTTTAACAATTATCGTTGCGAACAAACCTCGTTAACGACTATAAAGAAAAATATAAAAAAACCGTAATTGACTTGTGCATGTCTTTTGTCTGTTTCAAAAAATAAGTAAGAAAATATATCAGGAACGCCATAAGCAGTCGCCTTCATTGTTCCTTAATGATTGGCGTTTGTTTAAGAGGAACGAGGAGTATAATGTAGGATGAAAGGTTCAGACCGACTCCTCTGTAGCAGAAGGGAAGATCCAAGTTCTTCACATTCGCCTGAGGAATATTGTTTTAATAATTAACGTAGCGGATCTTGTCTTTGCCTATCGCGTCGGGGCTATTGCCGTTAGTTCACCTCACGCGGTGCACTGTAGGCATTACTTAAGGGTCTTTGCAGCATCCCTTCGGCCCCTAGCTGCAATCTCTTTCACTCCTTTTACTGTACCTCTTGTCATATTCTCTTTCTTCCATCTGACTTTCCACCCTCTTAAACAATTGTTTCATAGTGCAACTGCGAGGTTTTCATCCTGTTAGACCTTTCAAACCTTCGTACTGTCAATTTCCCTTTCAGCGCTGAATGGCCTCATAGGTCCCAGCACTTGGCCTTTGGCGTAAATTCTATATTCTGTTCTGTTCTAATCTTTTCCTAAAGCTTGCTCTTGTTTATTTGTATATTATATAATGCTTTGACTTGGTTGCAGGAGAGGTTTTGTGTTTAAAGGAAGTTATGAACATTTTTGTAAAAATTCCCGTTTGGTTCAGGTGTTCACATTATTTTTCTCTTTTTTCTCTTTTGCTTAAATTGTATCCATTAATTATTACCTATCCATTTGTAATCTAATGCATCATAAAACACCTCATATGGAATGGCCCTTCATCTTGGATAGAAATGTGTAAATTTGATTTGTAAAAATATCTCGGTGACACGACAATATTCGCGATCAAAGGAAAGAAAGCGATGCAGTGATTTCAGATTTGACAGGTCGAGAGGAGAGTGGTCAAGATTACGTCGGACAAGTAATACTTGTGCATTTGCCATTTGAAAAAAGGAAATATCATGGCATTTTGTTTTATGGAGGATACGACAACTTTGAAGCCAGAAAAGTGTTTTTTATTTTTTTTGACATTTGAATGATGGGAGTAGTATTTTTGTTTGTGGGTTCAGTTAGGAATCCAGAGCTCTCTTTGAATTATTGTTATTATTGTTTCTTTTATTCGGTAACTGTCAATTCCAGATATTTATTTTTTAATTCCGCTGGAGCTTAACTGTTGTCTTATCTGAAAATCCGAAGTATTATTTTCATGGGAGTTTCGGCTTCGATGTGGCCTAGTTTTTGTTCAGTTTATATTGGTAGCTTACAGAAACTTCGCTTGGAAAGTGAATGTCGTTGTTATAGTACGTCAGCAAATCATTTAAGGCATTTCATAAGAACAACAAGGCTTCTGTGTGAACGTTGATTGAAAACGTCCTTATATACGTAAAATGTTGCTGCTAGGTAACCAATTGGTTCTCAGCCACATAAAATAAATCTAATCCTTCGGACCAGCCCTGGGAGAGCTGTTAATCAGCTCAGTGGTCTGGTTAAACTAAAGCAAAAGATACACATTTGGAATGTTTTCACAAATTAGGTCCCCGTAGGTGGGTACTACTGTCAGTGCACCTTACGTGGTGTACTGTAGCAATTACTTAAGGTTTTTTTTGTGTCCCTTGTGCCCCCTAGCTGCAAACCCTGTCATTCCTTTTACTGCACCTCTATTCTTATCCTCTTTCTTCCTTCTTACTATCTAACTTTGGGGTTTTCCTCTTGTTACACCTTTCAAACCTTTCTACTCTGAATTTCCGTTTCAGCGCTGAATAACCTCATAGGTCCCAGCGCTTGGCCTCTGGCCTAAATTTTATATTCCATTCCATTCCATTCCATTCCATTCCACTCCACAGAGTAGGAGAGACCATTGGATGGTATAATGGTCCTTGCTTCCCAGGTCAACTTATTGTGGACGGTGGTTAAGGTTGAGACGCAATTGGGTGTAATCGACCTGTGTGATAAACTGTGTAAAAGTTATAATTAGAGGGGGTGTCAGCAGTCATGCCACATACTCTTTCGTGGTTGTACACTTTGAAAAAGGACCCCAGACGACGTCCGTTGTTGTCTTTCTATCATAAATTAGCTCTTGTAACCAGCAACGACAGAAATGTTTAAGGGATGTGGTAGCGGATTTTTAAAACTTTATGCGTCAGTAGTGATAACACAACGTACTTGTTGTGACACTTGTGCGTTCAACGGCCTTCGTCTCCGAGTTGCTCGTAGAGGTTGACTTCCTCGGGCTTCTTTGATGCAGTGAACCCAGTGTGCTGGGAATTTTCGCATGGGTTATTAACAAAAATAGCATTTCATTTCGGCGACCAACTGTATGTCTCCGTCTTGAGTTCTGACTTTGTAAGAACTTTCCCATCTTTTCACTTTTTCTCGCACACAAACACCTACACTCCTCGACGTCTATATATATATATATATATATATATATATATATATATATATATATATATATATATATATATATATATATATATATATATATATATATATATATATATATATATATATATATATATATAATGTATATGTATGTATATATATATTTATAGAGAGAAAGAGAGAGAGAGAGAGGAGAGAGGAGGGACACGGACGGGTATAATGAAAAGTGTTTGTGCAATTCCTCTAACCACATCCATAAAATGAGTATGAATTTTCGTAATTCACTCGACTTTGAGTCAGTAATTCTTTAATTTGGTACCCAACGCTATAAAGGTAAAAAGTTTTGCCTTTAAAATTAACAGCCGTACTCGTTGAAGGGCGTATTTAGCAGAAAACTTTATTTTGCTACAATATATGGTCCTTATGTCCATGCCTTATGGTACCCCCTCAGTCGTAATCCTTCATAAGAGGAAAAGTCCCGGCATTAATGCCGTTGGAAGTGGGAATGTAGGCGGGTTTCATTGACGTCAGTCGGTCCTGGAGGAGGCACGGGTCGCTTGCTTTCAGAGACCTTCTTTTAGGGCTTTGTTACTTTGCTCGATTTTAACTACAGGTTGTTTTGGAGCAGCCCAGGGGTTTCTGTACGAAATTTTATTATGAATGTGAAGTCACGTTGAGTCTCTCTCTCTCTCTCTCTCTCTCTCTCTCTCTCTCTCTCTCTCTCTCTCTCTCAGTCCGTCTTATTAATTGCGGTCAAAGTGTATGCCGAAGGTGCAGGCTTCTCATCTCCCTCTTCATGTGCAGTAATTCGCCTTTTAAAGAGATTAAATTTTGCCCTTTCCCGTCATCCTCTTCCTTTTATTCCCTTCGTCCCTTTACTCACTGTAACTTCTCTCCCCTTATTTATTCCTAAAAGGGGTTGAACCCCTCGCCCCCGCCATCCCCCCGCCTCCCCCTCTCATTACCCTTCAAGTTTGAAGTAACCATCTCGACGGACTGAAGTACCACCTCAGAGGGTGCTCCTTATGAGGGGGAGACGACTCAACTGGCTGATGAAATGTGTGATTTTCTACAGGACACTGATTGATATCCAGGATGCCCTCGCCCTCTGGAGGATGTGATAGTGAATTTCCATGACCTTCGTTGTCGCTGCTGCTCTTATTGGAATGATTTCAAGTATCTTAACAAGTCACCTTTTAGTCACACCAATACTTTATTTCATTCCTTCATACCCGTCGAAAGAAATGAAATCAGATTTGTATTCAAACTGAATATAGTAGATTCATAGTTGGTTATAGTAGCTTCTACACAGCTTGTGCCCCGAGAACTGGAACTTTAACGTCAATAAAACTTTAACTTAAAAAAAATTTCGAAAAGTGAACGGACACCAGTTTTTCTCCCTTTTCAACATCTCTGCTCTCTTTTGGGTGCGTTTTGAGATATGGTGCGGTGCGCAGAGGGAGGATTATGGCACCACATTTGCTGAACGCCGGGGACGTATAAGAGAATAAAAGAAGCACAATTTTTTTGGTTTTGTTGGGGGCAGAGAAAAGTGTTTTATGGATTTTAAGACAAATGTTGCCTTCAGCTCGGCCAGAGTAGTTAAAGGAGATCCTCCTCAGGGTTTCAGTGGAGGGTTTTTTTGTCGATAGAGGATATGGAAATGTGTTTTTATGCATTTTAAGACAAATCGTTAATTCGCACTCCGTCAGAGTATTTAGAGGAGACCGTTCGCACGGTTTCAGTTGAGTGCGTCATTTCCCATGCCTCTGTGAATGGATTTGTAGTGTAAAATACTGTTTCTAGATTTCCTCTACAATTTCTGAGAAGCAGATTTAACCAGTCTGTTTATGCGATGCATGAAACAACGTATGTAGTGCATATTTGCATGTGAAAATGGAAATGAATCGGGAGCTTGAATTTATTTGTCAGAAAAATGGTAGAATTATCTAGAGAACAGCCGACAAATTTGGAATCCATGAATTTAACTGGTAGCTCTTTTGATCAGCAGTTTTTCATATTTACAAATGGTGAGTGGGTTTGAAGATCAGAAAAGAATTTGGGAAAGAGATGTACTCTCTCTCTTGTAAGATCTGTTGGTGATTTGTACATAATCTCTTGAATAAAGGAACGTAAGTTCTGTCTTCTTATCAGGTTTACTTTCAGACTACTTCTGATCATGTTTTTAGTACCTCAAAGCTGCCCCTCCCCCCTTCAATTCCCCTCTCGGTCCGTCAGTCATCAGTGCAGCACGATAGACATTACCTAGAAAATCATAATTATTCGACCATGTTCCGTTATAGTCTGGTGAATCTTGAGGACTAGTGAAAATGCTGTGGACCGAGGTTTCCCTCTGTTCTTTTCCAAGAGCATTGTCACTTAATTACCGGAATGTGCAAATCGAATTCACATCTTACTCATTGTTTAATTTTAAATCGAGTCTCTCTCTCTCTCTCTCTCTCTCTCTCTCTCTCTCTCTCTCTGTGTGTTGTAGTAATGACAGTCCGTTCAACTATGTACGATAGATTTTCCATTTGTGATAGATAGATAGATAAACAATTTGAAAATCTGATCGACAATCTGCGGAAGTCATTTGAACTTTTCCGTCGAATCGTGCCTTACCTTTAGGGTACAATGAACACCTTTAAAAGCAGCTCCAAGCAATAGGGAAACACGGAGCC
>NC_089761.1:11904308-11929308 GCF_040412425.1 Macrobrachium rosenbergii
CCAGAGACCGAACATAATATGTGAGAGTAGGCGTGACGTAAGGTGTTCTCTTGTCAGTTTAGAAATCCCCAGTAAACCGGGTCAGAGTTCAGCAATTTTCTTTTTACCAGACATTTGTTATGTTTAACTTGGAACTTCATTTCTTGGTAACTTGAATGAAGGTATTTGTTTATAGAATGTTGTTCGTATAGTAGGTTGCCTTATTAACCGAGTATAATTAATAAAGTATCTTTAATTTTTCACAAATATTAATGTCTATCACCACCACTATCGTTATCATCACCACTCATGGCCACACCACGAACATAATCAAGGTCATCAGCACTGTTATCTTTATGTTCGCCGCCATGACATGTAGGCCTAGCTGTTTGGCCATAGCAGAGACTCCGTGAGGGCCCACCTTCATTAGTCTTACTACAACTCACTGTTAAGAGACATCGTCATAAGAGTGTTGTATGATATCCATCTTATTGTCACCAGAAAACCGTAGAAAGCCTCCCCACAACCCAGACTGGCCAAAAGCCTAGCCTAGCGGAAGACACCCTGCTCCAGAGATCCATTTTCATTGGCCGCTCTCACCTCATTCGACTCTCTTGCTATGCGGGCTTAGCTGGCAGAGTGTTTGTGGTGGATGAGAGCACATTAAGTTGCCCACTGCTACCCATGTCCATGGAGTAACGGTAACGGCAAGGATCAACGCTACAATTTTTCATGGGACTTTTAACCATGCTTCCTGTGCCATGATGTGTTCTCATGCGACCCCATGGTATCGAAGAAAGATTGAAATAGTGTTGTCTATCCTGAAGCCCTTATGGTGGTAACAGTCTGAGAGCACCTTAGGATGCGGTACCCTCAAATGATGAGTGGGAACCAGGAAGCCAGTGCGGATGACAAAGCAGGTAGACTCTTCCCCTCTCAGCATCCCAAACCCCTTCCCCATCTCTGGCTCGTAGAGTCTGTAAGGTCGTGTTGCCAGTAAAATTTAATAAAGCCTCGAGTGGGACTTGAACTCAGTGTGTTGCTTCCTGGTTTTGCTATTTAGAAATCAAATAATAATTCAGTACGTATACGAACTTTATATCTTTAGTTTTTAATATCTAAGTAGACATTGTGAATTAATTTCTCTCTCTCCATTTCAGGTATGATTTATTTGGTTTCCTGTGCCTCTTTTATGCACACCAGCAGATAAGGTAATTGCAGCTTTTTTTTTATTGTATTTTACTTCAGGTGATGCAAATTATTATCGAAATGATCAGAAATATTTCATATATTTTTTTATTCATGGATCACATATTTCGTTTGGCTTATAAAACTGGTAAAGTTTTGCTGGTGATGAATGAGACACATATAAAAAAGTGATTTTTATGACAAACGTTCGTGTTCATTAGTGAGTAGGAAGTTTGCTCTGGTCTGAAGGACGTAAGTAACGAAATATTCAGTACTAAAACCACTTTTTCATGGCTTTAAAAAACTTGTTTTTCGCGAAGAGACGAAAATAATATACGCAGAATTTAGGAACCAGAACTTAAGAATTGTTCGTGTCACTTAATAGACAGAACACTCGTGAAGAGTTCGTGAGACTTAGGAGAACAGACATCTTGAAGTTTTCGTGTCAGGGAGACAGAACTCTCACAGTTCTCGAAGTTTGCGCGTCACTGCTCAAGGATTTTCCATGTGACTTGGAGTACAGAACTCGTAACTCCGTCTCAGACGCGATGCCTAAAATTTTGCCTCGGACAAAAGATAATTCTCGTTGCTAACTGGAAAATCAATTTATTGGACCAAAGAAGAAGATAGTAACTTTTTTTTTCAGAAGATAATTCTCCTTGCTAACTCAAAAATGTATTTATTGCACCATACAAGAAGGAAGTAACTTAATGTCAAAAAATCATTTCCTATGCTGACTTGAAAATCAATTTATTGCTCAATACAAGAAGTAAGTAACTTTTGTCAAAAGATAATTCCCGTTGCTAATATGAAAATCAATTTATTGTACCAAACAAGAAGATGGTAACTTTAGTCAAAAGATTACTCTCCTTGTTAAATGGAAAATAAATTTGTTCCACCAAACAAGAAGGTAGTGGCTTTTGTCAAAAGACAATCTCCTTGCTGACTTGAAAATCAATTTACTACACCATACAAGAGGGTAGTAACTGTTTCCAGAAGACAATTCTCTTTGCTAACTTGAAAATGTATTTATTGCACCATACAAGAACGTAGTAAGATTTGTCAAAAGATAATTCTCCTTCCCAACGTGAAAATAAATTTGTTGCTCCGTACAAGAAGGAAGTAACTGTTGTCAAAAGATAATTCTCGTTGCCAACTTGAAAATAAATTTATTGCACTGTACGAGAAGGTAGTAACATTTGTAATCGCGAAGATGTCACTCAGCCTTTGATAAAGTAAATTTTTCCAGTTGTATCGTTGTCGCCATCATCTTCAGAGCACCACCTCGAACGCGCGTATTTCCATTTTGATTATTGATGCTTCCATATTGAGATGAGGATGCTGATAATAGGATTGCGGGATTCGGTAGCAGAGTGTTAGTTTGGCAGGGGGAGGGGGGACTTGGCCAGAGGGGTCCCTGTTTTAGGGGAGGGGACGGGATGTTGGAGGTGATGGCAGCGTTGATGGAGTTCAGATATCGCTGTGGCTGGCCAGTAATGCTATCCTGCTATCCGTTGTAGTTGTTTGTATTTTTTTCTTGTTCTTGTTGTTTTTTTAATTTGCTTTTAGCTGCATTTTATTTTTTGTATCTGTTATGGTGTGAGATTACAGTTTTGTAGTTTTTGTCTTTATCGTGATCCCATCATAATTGGATCTCTCTCTCTCTCTCTCTCTCTCTCTCTCTCTCTCTCTCTCTCTCTCTCTCTCTCTCTCCCTTCAGCGGGCACGTGATTTCTGCCAATCCTCTCTTCCAAATGACTCGTGTGGCAATAAAATATCTTTGAGCGGTGAAGAGGACTTTGTCTTCTTGGACTAATGATTAGTTTTTTTTATTATTGTTTTTTACGCTATGATGGAATTTATTTTTAATTTTATTCATTATGGTTATTATAATCGCATATTTTTTTTACTTATGTCATCTGGGGAATTTTTAGTCATTTAAGTCTGTTCTCATTTTGTGTTTATGATTTTATCGCATTTGTTGTTTGTATTACTTGTTCTGATATTCGTTTGAGATTCATATTTGGAAAATCGTAGGAAATTCATAGTTCAAAATAATTTGTCATGGGAATATTCGTAATCTAAAATAACTTGTAATGCCCTCGTTTACAAATTTGCAGATTGATTTGATTGTAATAGAAGCCAGTTGTTTGTTTTTGTTCTTTTGATTTACACATATTTTTCTGACAGCCTACTTGCGAATTTTGTGTTCGCTTGTTATTAATAAATACTTGTTTTGAGATTTGTAAATTTGCTGTTCGCATTTGGTAATATCGCTGTGTGCATATTTGTATGATATTCTTAGGATATTCGCACGTTTTGATGATTTCAAAATTTTTCCGACAGCTTATTGTTAATTTTGTTTTCGTTAGGTATTAAGAGCTGCTGATTATGACATTTGTAAGTTTAGGATTCGCTTGTTATTAATTAATGTCGGTATGTGTATATTCGTCTGATATTCTCAGGATGTTCGCAAATTTGATTATCGCAAATTTTGTCTTACAGCGTATTTACCAGATTTGTTTGCGGTTGTCGTTAATGGTTGCTAATTATAACATTTGTAAATTTACTGTTCGCTTTTAGTAATGTCGGTCTGTGTATATTCGCCTGACGTTCTTAGGATATTTGGTAGCTGTGAATATTAGCAAACTATGATATTTGCAAATTTAATACCGTTAGCGCATTGACGGTGGTGCTCAATTTCGCGGTAATGGTGGTTTTGCTAATTCATTTGGAGAGACTGGCACGCTCTGCATAGCTGGGGAGCGTGATCGCGCATACATAGTGAGCTTACGTGTCGTATTGTCTAATGGCGGGGAGATACCCAATAGTCTGTGTGTGCGTGTTTGTGTTTACCCAGTTTGTTTGTTCTAGGGTTCGACCTACTTTGTGGTGGTTCCGCTTGTGGGTCAGTCTAGTGATTTGTATGTGTGAAAGTAGTTTTTACTTTCTTTGTTTTAGGCTTTCGATGATCAAGGTTCTTTTTTTCTTATGTTTGGCGCAATTTCATGTTTTTGATATTAAGTGAAGAGATTTGTTTCGCTTTAAAAAACTACAGTTCATAATTCTTCACCCAGCATTTTCTAGTTTCTTCAGCCTTCAAAATGTGTTATGGACCAACTAAAAATTTATTTGTTTTTCCTTCGTAATCTTTCCAGTGAGAGAGAGAGAGAGAGAGAGAGAGAGAGAGAGAGAGAGAGAGAGAGAGAGAGAGAGAGAGAGAGCCAGTGCAAACTGTCGTCTAGACTGCAGAGCCCCCCCTCATGGCATGACCGAGTATGTGGCATGACTGCTAATGCCCTCTCTAAATTTAACTTTGACATAGTCTGTCACACCGGTCGATTACATCCAATTACGCTTTAACCTGAGCCATTGTCCACAGAATATTACCTAGAGAACAAGGCCAGTTACAACCCCCCTATCCAATGTCAACCTTCACATACGCATCAAGTAATTCAACTTCTTTTGAATCTTCCTTAATCTCTGTCGCACTACAAAAACTTAGGAAAAAAATTAAAGTTTTGTCCATTTGGAAGTGGATCCACAATAATTAGTCTGTAAGGCAGTGGGCCGACTTTCAAGATAATTATATGAATCATCGTTATCAGATATTAATAATACTTGTTCCAAAGTGAACCCAGCAGCAATAAGTGTATTCCCAATTATAGAATTTCTCAAAAACATTGCTCTTGGCTGTTCAGAGACCTTTTTTTTTTACGTGAATACAAATAATTGTGAATGACCTCCGATATGAACGTACTTTGGAAATCCCTTAAAAGTTCATTCCCGTTGGTTACAATGCAAGTATGGCTCCGTCATCTTTTGAATTGAAGATATTGAATATTCATGTTTCCACAGGAATATGTTGTCCTCATGTCTTTGTTTGGTCATAGTTTTTTATCACTCTGACACCAGCTGAATGCCGAAACGTCAGGTAAAAAACTGAAATATGTTGTGGTTGGACTTCTTCAAATTTGTTTGAGATTTCCAAAATTAACATTAATTGCTTTCAAATTCAAATTTTATTGGTTTTATTATTGATCTTGGTATTTTTAACTCATTGATATTTTATGATACTTTTCGTTTTCGTGTAAAATATCCAGTTATGCACCGAAGTGTCAAGTGTGTATGATTTGGTCTTCTGCAAAAGTACATTATAGAACTGTTTTATACTGTTGCGTAAAAGGCGAACATCGAAAGGTGACTTTATACTGGTTTGTAAAAAGTGAACATCACAGAGTGACGATAGTACTTTGTATAATAAAAAAATCACTAAAGCATATAAACTTCTTACGGTGTTCTAAAGTGTGGACAGTAACGAGTGACTTTTTAGTGGTTTGTGAAGGATGCCTACCACAGGTGTATGGTATACGTAGGTGCCATGTTTTGCACATTTCACACCATGGCGTCTGCTCTTGCTCCTTTATTAAGACCAACCTTGGAGTGAGCGGCCTTCTGGCACAAACGGATTCTCAACCGCCGAGGAATTTTCAAGTCGGCTGAAGATTCATAGCCCTGTTTTTTGTAGGCCCGCGGGAAGGCACGTGCCTTTTCCCTTGGAATGCCTCGCAAACAGTTTTTTCTTCATCAACATTCCAACTGACTCTTTACTTGAATTTTGTGCTTTTTACATTATGATAAAATTATAATTTTATTGTATACAGAGATTTTTTTAACATTGAAAAACAAAGTAAGTATATGACTCTCTCTCTCTCTCTCTCTCTCTCTCTCTCTCTCTCTCTCTCTCTCTCTCTCTCTCTCTCTCTCTCTATATATATATATATATATATATATATATATATATATATATATATATATATATATTTGTATGTATATGTGTGTATATATATATATATATGTGTGTGTGTGTGTGTATATATATATATATATATATATATATATATATATATATATATACATACACATATATATATACATATATATATATATATATATATATATATATATATATATATATATATATGAGACATTAACAGAAGCAAGAGCTATATTTAGATTTGGTCTCCCGGTTCAGACGCGGAAGGATTTTCCGCACGATTGAGTAATCGGTGTGGTCTGCTTCGTATATCCTTTCCCGTCTCTAGCGATGAGTAGACGGGATTTCTGTCCGTCGAATAAGAGTCTAGTTGCCAAGGGCAGTTGGATGCTTCGAGTACTTCAGATACTAAGCCGATTAAAGATGTTGTAGGGAACCCTCTTAATGAAATTTACAAATCATTCGTCGCTCTCGAACAGTCCTTGAAAAAGTGGAGTTGCTGGTGTGTTTTTATTGCTCTTATTACTTACTATCTTGATAGTTTACTGAAAAATGTAAACCGATTAAACACGATCCACTGAACTATCAGTAAAATTTATAAGTCATTTGTCTTTCACAGTCAGCACACAAGAATTGTCGTGTTCACCGTTATCATTATTAAGTTTGCAGTTGCATCGACATTCTCTCTCTCTCTCTCTCTCTCTCTCTCTCTCTCTCTCTCTCTCTCTCTCTCTCTCTCTCTTTAGCAAGTGTACATCACTTGCTTTAATTTCCTTTTCCTGTAATAAAAACTAATTAGCGGTATTTGATAAATAAAAAGCTTCTGAATATAGACATAGAGTGTATCCTTTGCATAAAATGTTCAGTGCTTAACCCTGCAATGGTTGGCATAAATAACGATTAATTATATATTTTGGAGAGGTAATTTTTCATAGGGGTATATGGTGCAAGCAGATTTATGTATCTCGATTATTTTTTTCGAATACTTTTATATATCTGAGTAGAGGAATTTTCAGGGGCTTACATCAGCTCATCTTTTTGACCGTTGATTTATATATTTATTTATTTATTTGTATATTTATTTATTTATTTTCTTATTTCAGTTTTGAACGAACTGTGATAAATTACAATTATTCGGTTTTAAAATGACACCAAAATAAGTATCTTAGTGTGCAAACTAACTTTGCATAGACCAATCAAAGGAAGTTCACGAGAGGAAATGTTCTTGATATTTTTCTGTTTGTTGCACATAAGTAGCAGTTAACAGTACTTCATGAAAGGCAGTTTCTTTAAATTTTGCTTGGTGCAAAGAAATGCATCTAATGTTTTTGGCAGCTATTGACCGCAGATTATAAAATGTTACTTTAACTTGTCATTTTTTCTTTTATTTGTGATATTTTCTCATTTGAACATACGGCTAGAAATTTAAATCAGTATCCCAGCACGAAAGCTAATTTTACACAAATCGATCATAGAGAAATATCGTTTATCGATACCTTGCTCACGCGAAAAAAATGTATAGATAAATGTATTTATATAGTATACACTATTTTAACTTTAAAGTTACTCGTATTTTTTTTTTTTTTCTTCAGACTGATTCGTGTACGGAAATTTGTAATGTCAGTTGTGACTGTGAGAAAAAAAAATACTCTGCATGTTTGTGAATGTCCAGAAAAGATGACAGGTATTTTCCTTAAACCCTCAAGGTTATGGTCAGTATAATAGAAGTTGTAGGACGCCATTAATCTTGACGTATGCCTATACGTGAGATAATCTCTCTCTCTCTCTCTCTCTCTCTCTCTCTCTCTCTCTCTCTCTCTCTCTCTCTCTCTCTCTCTCTCTCTCATTTGGGGAAGAGACGAGCTGTATGATACTGGAATCGGTGGTCTTTGTAAATTTAAACAATAATAATTATAAAATTTATATTATTTACTTGATTTTGTAAACTCTCTCTCTCTCTCTCTCTCTCTCTCTCTCTCTCTCTCTCTCTCTCTCTCTCTCTCTCTCAACGGAGTTCAATTCAAGGCGAGTTAAGACTTATCTGGACACATCCGAATTTTCCTTGTTTTGCCCAGACAGTGAATTACATTACCTAATGGTGTGTCGATTGTTATGGATCGTAGCCAATGACCTCGAGAAAGTCACTCCCCTCCCCACCCCTTCCCCTTCCCATCCCCTCCTCCCTCCTCCTTCCTCCTCCTCCTCCTCCTCCTCCTCCATGAGACAAAATGTCTGGTATTTTGTCGATTTTCGGATCGCTCGCTTGCGAACAGTTATGGTTGGGTCGTATGTTTTAATCCGCAGTGATTAACTAGTTTAATATTATAAATTGTTATTTTTTGTTCAGTGGCATGTAGTACTTTATGGTGGTCATGCATTTTGTGGCCTTGGTCAAACATGTACAACGTCTATTTTATGGCATTTTAATCACAGGTAGGTGCTCTTATGGTTTATGTTTCGCTGTGGTTATTTTTAAGTCTGCTCAAAATATAAATGCTTTTTTCTTCATCAATATTATTATTATTATTATTATTATTATTATTATTATTGTTATTATTATTATTATGATTATTATTATTATTATTATTATTATTATTATTATTATTATTATTATTATTATTATATTATTATTATTAATTGTAAAGGAGAAATAAAATCCTCAATTGTCTGTCTGTAATGTACTGTAAATACATTGAATAGTCAAGTTGTTATGAATTATTTTTTTGTTATTTTTATCATATTTTAACTAAAAACATATGAGATTTTCAGTCAGTGCTGGAGCGTTGTTAAAGAACTTCTCAAGTCTAATTTATAATGTATCCATTTTACGTTTATTATTTGCCTGCCTATTTTTTATGGGTAACTCATTACCTTGATTAATTGGTATGATTAAAAAAAAAAAGTCAATAAATAAAATAAAACAGGTCCACGTGACCTTTGTCAGAATGGAAGAGTCTCCTCAGTATTGCTTGCTGAGCAGCCTCAGGCAGTTTTTTAAATTTTTGTTGTTTGTAACAACAATTGTTGTTGTTTGTAATAACAAAAGCAGATGTTAGGAGCAATACGTTCGCGTTATGTTGTCTGGCGTTGCAGTCATTAACGAATTCACGTTCCTATTCAGTGTTCTTCGTTTTTTCTCTGCAGCTTGAATTTTTGTAGCAACTTTTTTTTTTGTCTATTCCTTTTTAGTTTTACAGGAGGAGATATACATATGTATGTAGAATATACTGGTCACTTTTTACCAGATACATATGTAATTTTAATAGCCACAGTGCCCTCTTCACTTCTCGAATTCTTCATGAGAAGTTAAGAGGGCATTGTGACTATTATAATTACACACACACACACTATTTATATATATATATATATATATATATATATATATATATATATATATATATATATATATATATATATATATATATATATATATATATATATATATATGTGTGTGTGTGTATTATATATATGTCTATATCTATATATTATATATATATAAAAGATAGATGAATAGATAGATAAAATGTACATTACTGAACAACACACGGTACTAACAAAATTCTAAGTAGTAGTCTTAAATGTTCCAGTAAAACTATAAAGAAATATGTAAAGAAGTTAAAGAATAATTTTTATATATGTATATGTGTGTATATATATACTGTATGTATACACACAAACACACATTATAAATATATATATATATATATATATATATATATATATATATATATATATATATATATATATATATATATATATATATACAGGATAAGTATATAAGTAACGCCTTTTTTAATTTTATATCCTATAATGTATATTTTCTTTATTATTTTCTTCAATTGATTTGCTAAATCTTCATTTTTTCAGATATTTTATATAACCATGAGATTAACAAAGGAACAGAGTAAAAGCAATTCAATTGTACTATCAAAACAAGAAAAATGGTGCTGAAACCGCAAGATTGTTATCAGCTGAATTTAACATCCCAAGGGTGCAAAGCCGAAATATCATTTGTATTGAACATTATTAAACCGAATAAGCATTATATTAATTTTTTTAATATATTATATTAATCTATTAACCTGTGGCAATACATTCATGTTCGAAAAAATAAAGGTTAATCAAAAAGGCTTTAATTTTGTTCCACATAAACAAATATATATATATATAAATATATATATATATATATATATATATATATATATATATATATATATATATATATATATATATATATATATATATAGAGGGTGAACCAAAAAGTAGGTGGACAGTAGATGTTAACATTTTCTTCCGCTAGTATTTACATAATTTGCCGGTATGGGTTATGTGAAAAAAATTAAATAAATTTAGATACAAAAATTTAATATATCACACAACCGCTACAGTTATAATGAACATCATCGTTATAGTAGACCCCTAACACAAACCCTATTCCATCTATATATATACAGTATATATCATATATATATATATATATATATATATATATATATGTATGTATGTATGTATGTATGTATGCATATATATATGTATATATATATATATATATATATATATATATATATATATATATATATATATATATATATATATATATATGTATGTATGTATGTATATATATATATATATATGTATATATATATATTTATATATATATATATATATATACATATATATGTGTATATACATACATATGTATATGTATGTATATATATATATATATATATATATATATATATATATATATATATATATATATATATATGTTTGTGTGGTTGCTGTGTGCTGGTGTGATCTCTCGTGTAACGTCTAATTGAGTTTGAAACAGAAGCCAACGAGGAAATACCACAAATTCTCGCCACCGTCGTCTCCTTTTAAAATGCCTTATAAAGAAAGGACGCTAGGAGAGAGAGAGAGAGAGAGAGACCTTGCACCCACCAAACCTGTCCCTCAACCTTGACTATATAGCCTACCCTTGTTGTTCAGCTAAATATGAAGGGCGACCATTTGCATCCTGAAAAACATCGATTTCTCAGACAACAAACGAGTTGTTTTGACTTCAGGCCTCTAGGGAAGCTTAGTTAATTGTTGTTTTCTATAATGTGCATTTGGTTCTGACAGTCTCTTTCTCCCCTCTTTTATTCGAGTGTGTGTATAAACGATTTTTTTTTTTTGTTTCCTTCAAGGACATCATAAGGAAAACCAAGCAGATAATCTCGATGGTTTCTCATTCTGAAATAGTACATTAACTACTCTACGGGAGGTCTTAAGCCCAGACCGCTTCCAAAAACTGCGCAAGCTTTATTACTGACGTGCTGGTTCCTTAGCATTGATACCTTGTGACAGAGGCGAAGGTCGCACCAATTAAAAAAAAAAAGTGCCAGAGCATTAGCACGAATTTCGTCATCGATTAACTCCGGATGGGAGGACGACCTTCGTGTCGAAGGAACTCACTCGATGAATACAACACGTTCCAGTACATTTGGAGTTTGAGGAAGCGGATTTCGGGGAATTCCTCCCCTCTCCTCTCCTCTCCTTTCCCCTCCCCACTTCTTTCCTCTCCCCTCCCCTCCCCACCCCACTTCTCCCCTCTCCTCTCCCTCGGGAAAGGGTATCTCGAAGCCCAGAAGAGGAGGGGAGGGTGGGTTATAGAACGTTGTTTCGGGGGAGGCGGTGGGGGGGGGGAGGTTGTTGGCGCCTGGCGTCTCTTTATAATAGTTGGTGTTCAGCTGCTACACGCAATGGCACCGTCTGCTCCAACGCCTGCGGGGAATTGGTTGATAATTCAAATGGGCTGCTTAGTGGTGGCTGCATGTTAAGTGGAGTATTTACGTTACTGAATATGCGGATATACGTAGGTGTGCATATGCATCTACACAAAGATTTCTCACTTGAATGCATTTATCAGGACTGTTAATATTTTTGGGCTGGTTCGTCGATTTTATAAAAATTAAAAAATTTTTTTTTTTTGTCAAGATTGTTACTAAAAATAAGGAAGCGCTTTTGGTGGAGAATTTAAGAAGAAATGTGTTAATCTTAGGTGTATCTCTTTGCTGTAGAATATAAGTTGTGTTTTTGCTTTCCTTGCTTTCTTGCTTTCGGAGGGAAAGGTGTTATGCTGGTTGTGGGGTGTGGGGGATGGACTACCTGGCAAATAAACTTTTCTTTGTCGGGTCGGATTGCCTGAAGTGCTTTCCTTGTAGATTTTATTTTCAAGGCTGAAATGTCTTTTGTAAAGTTGAGATTTGATATGAAGGCTGAAGTGCTTCCTAGAGTAGATCAAGGTAATTTTTTATACGTTTGAAAGGTTTTTTAATTTTTTATTTTTATTTTTTTATTTATTTATTTTTGTCGATTCGGATCTCTAGTGTTATAATGCTGTGTTTGTAGATTCAAGTTTTGAGACCTGAAAACATTCACATTGCCGTAACTGATGTGCACCTAGTCGAATTAACTGTCTCATCAAAGTAAAATTATACATACACATACATACATATATTTCTTGTCACATACACCGTGACCAATATCGTTTATTATCCGGTTCACTATATATCGGCAGTAACTTACACCTCAAGGGGAATTATACTTGATAAGTGGCTCTTGACCAGTGGGATTCGAACCGTTGCTTGGTTTAGAAACAACGATGTAAAGTGACTTTAGATCACTGCGCCACCAAGAAGGGTATAAGTCGATATCGATTCTGTTGTACATATGCTTGTCGAATTCGGTTTTGCACTCATAATCGGTATCAAGCCACCTCCACCATGGTAGCTGATTTTTAAGTTTTTAACACGAGGTTTAATATTTGTGAACACGCATGTATATATTGTATATATATAATATATATACACGTGTGTATATATATAATATAATATATATGTATGTATATATATACATATATATATATAATATATATATATATATATATATATATATATATATATATATATATATATATATATATATATATATATATATATATACACAACTGAATCTGATTTATTTCAGTATTCCCGTCGGAATAAATGCGTCACTTTAAGTTCTTAGACTCGGAAGTGTGGTCTGAAGTTTATTTAATTTTCATGGTTTCATGCATAGGTAAATATTAATAACGTATGTTCATTATTCTGTAAGTCAGCAGTCACCTCCCCAGAACCCAGAACATGCAGCTACCATGAAAAACCTTTGGCAGTCCCTTTGGGAAGGAATCGAAACAACTCAAAAGCTGGGCGTTATTACGCCATCAGTATCTCCTTGGTTATCTCCCGATATGCCAAGGAGACAAGAAACGATGTTGTGCAGGCTAAGGATTGCACACAAGACTCACTCATGGGTTCTTGATGTCAGGTGAAGATCCTCCATTCTGCGACGACTGTATTTTGCCTTTGACTGTGAGACATTTGCAGGTCGATTGTCTCAGTCTTGGGAATCTAAGACATAGACTCCCCTCTTGGGGACGTGACAGAGATGACATTTTATCCTAGCCACGATTCTCGGGGAGGATTGTAATAAAGAACAACTGTATATCTTTGTTAGTGGGGGGGATCTAAACAACAAAATTTAGATCATATACTGTACATATACAGTATGTGCGTGTATGGATAGTACATTTGAACTCTTTTTAAACTTATTTGTTTTTTTTAAATTTCCTCTGTAATTTCATTACGGCGTCAATAACCTAGATGTTGTGACACCAGTTTTAGTAGACATAGATCAATCAATCAATCAAACGTTCATTACTCAAATCAAGGTAAATGTAACATGTAGAACAACTGTAGCTTTAGTTTGATTTGTGTTGATTTAAAGAATAATTGTTTTTAAAATATCTTAATTATATTTACGAAAACTATCTTTTCTTTATCATAGGTAGAAAGATTACTTAGGAGGCATGGTCATGCCTATTCTAGTATACTTCCACCGGCTACCTCTTGGAGCATGAATAGAATATAAAATTTGTTTTGACCTTCAGCATAATCATCAGTGCAATATATGAATTAAAGATACGTTTTTCAAGATACCCTCCAAGAGAGTGTAATGAGCGTAAAATCTTGATGTAATCATTTTATGCGCACTGTATATATTATATATATATATATATATATATATATATATATATATATATATATATATATATATATATATATATATATATATATATATATATATATATATATATATATATAGTGTGTGTGTGTGTGTATGTGCATGTGTGTATATATGTATTATTATGTGTAATTTATATAATGTATATATATATATATATATATATATATATATATATATATGTGTGTGTGTGTGTGTGTGTGTGTGTGTGTGTGTGTGTGTATGTATATATAATGTATATATATGTATGTATATATATGTGAGAGAGAGAGAGAGAGAGAGAGAGAGAGAGAGAGAGAGAGAGAGAGTCTGCTAGTGAACCAAGTTTATTCAATATAGTAATAAGATAGCGTTACAGCATGTACATGTTGCATATATTGAGTCCTTGGTGGTAATATTGCAATGCTTCTTCGCTTACTATTTGTACACCGTGCAACATTCGGGGTCGACGGTTTAGTATGATTTAAACGTCAAGGGTCAAGTTGTCGGTTCTGCCACACAACGGCCTGCTCTCTCTCTCTCTCTCTCTCTCTCTCTCTCTCTCTCTCTCTCTCTCTCTCTCTCTGTTATGTGATTAAGTGAATTTAAATTTTACTAAACCTGAAAAAGACTTCCTCCCGTTACTTATCCTCCTTTCTTTCCATTGACCTTTGATGATGTAATGCCGGTTTAATATGCAGATAACCTCTCTCTCTCTCTCTCTCTCTCTCTCTCTCTCTCTCTCTCTCTCTCTCTCTCAGGTGAATGTGGTATATGCGACTGAAGTGTAGGCGAGAAGCATGTAATCAGAATCGTGTGAAAAGGAATGTGTGTGTGTGTGTGTGTGTGTGTGTGTGTGTGTGTGTGTGTGTGTGTGTGTGTGTGTGTGTGGGGTATAGTAGGAGCAAGAAGCGATGGGACGGGATTATCAACTGTTAATTGGGCAGTGTAGTCGCCATGATGGTGACTTTGAACAAAGTATTACTGTCAGTGTATTTTACATACGGGACTGGTGTTTGATATCAGTTGACCTGTTTCAGTACCAAACCGGCAGGCAAGTGAATTAATGCAGTAATTAAAAGACAGAATGGTTAGCTATCATGGAAGCGTTTTCAAGCCTGACGTGGCAAGTAACGGGCTCAATATAAATGAAGCTGTCATTACAACTCGCCAAACATACCTACAAATTTTTTTAATTGAACAATTATGCACCGGTAGTAATAAAGTAATTATATTTTATTATGAAAAAAAGCTCTCTCTCTCTCTCTCTCTCTCTCTCTCTCTCTCTCTCTCTCTCTCTCTCTCTCTCTCTCTCTCTCTCTCGTATTTCATCTTGACAACAGATCTGTTATTAGCTTCAGTTTGTCGCGTTAGATACTGTATAATCAGAATGGAGCCATTCATTGCTTACCAAATGATTGTATATGCCATCGTATATAGTGTTAGTTTTGTATATATTACCTGTAGATGGCATACTCTTGTCAGACATACAGTGAAGCCTTTATAGAAGGGATTATAGCTTTATCTTGAACAATGAATGGCGTCATTCTTCAATATAAATGATAAATCTGCTTGATTACGGTCGTAGCTTGTGATATTAAACCAATGAACCAGGCCGTGAATTGTAGTGTCTGTATTATTATTATTATTATTATTATTATTATTATTATTATTATTGTTGTTGTTGTTGTTGTTGTTGTTGGAGGGTCAGCTGCATTGGGTGTAGTCTTGGTACCGGTTGGTTAGGGGGCTCAAGACAAGCCTCCAACTAAGGTATAGATTATAAGTTCCATCAGTACTTCGTGGTACCAAACATCGTCTCAACTTACCTCGTGTAAGCGTGTTTGCACTTTATCCGCGGCCCTTTCAGTGAATCCCTCAAACAGGTGTAGCGGTGTTTAGACAGCCTGTTGCGTCGGTAAATACGACGACAAAAAGTAGTAGCAGTAGGCTGAGCGGTCAAAGACACCACTTTGCTTTAAAAAAAAAAAAAAAAAAAAAAAAGGCTGTGGGACTGTATTCTAGGATTCAGGTAGATACGACCTTGTCTTGGCAAGGTCGGCTTTGTGGCGATTTTATTTTTTTAACTATGACTATGCTTCTATTTTCTTTGCTTCCTTTTAACATTTCATCACGTACCGGTGTTCTTAGTCTGTTGAAGTTAACTAAAGTTAATGAGCTTTTTTCCATGTAAATGTATACGCAAATAATATTAATAATAAATTTTTGTGTATAGACAGATGGTTAGAGGCATCTTTTGAGTAATTTCTGGTTTACTTTTAAAAATCATTTATAGGTTTCATAGGTATATCGGGTCTCATTGGGATTTTCAATGTCTTCATACCTTTTTGGCTTGTTATCGCTAGGCGATAGACGTGAAAACGAGTAATATTTTTGCCCTGTCTTGATTTAGTATGAGAGGTTTATTATTATTATTAGGTTTATTATTATTATTATTATTATTATTATTATTATTATTATTATTATTATTATTATTATATAAGAGTAATAATAATAATTATAATAATAATAATTGTTAATAGTAATAACATTATGCTAATAGTGATAATATTATTCTAATAGTAATAGCAGTAACTCAGTAACATAACAGCCGCAACAGCAGCAGCATGTAGAAAAAAAGAGAGAGATCATGAGGGTATCCTTACGCTTACCCAACCCCTCCCCCTCTCAAAAAAAAAAAATTATTGATGATAAAATCCGAAGAGCAAGTCAGGTTAGTAATGTTCCTTCGATTGAGGAAGTTCCAATTTGGGAGGGATTGATCTTGTTAGAGATATTTCCCCCAAGCTGGTTGGAATAAATTATTTGATACACTTCTTTTCATGAAAGTCACACCGCGAATTTTACTGAGAACAGAGCGATAGATTTGCTTCAGATGAGAACAGACGTTCCTGAAGACTTAAACACATTACTACAATGGATGTAAAATGACAGTTATGTCGTATTTCATATTGAAATTTGCCATTTTTTCGTAATTTTGAGTTGAACTTTTTACATTAAAAGATGTTTGCTCTCTGTGAGAGATCTGGGTTTATTATGTACCTGTCGTGATAGTTGTAGGACTAACCTTTCAGTTGATACAGAGGCAAACTTGAAATATCATACCCTGTTCATATTTAGGGGAAAGAGAAGATTGAAGTAGGTTTAGTGAGCACAATACATAGAGGACTGATGGACCGATTGATTTCTATAGAGTTGTAGTGGAAGGCCTGCCCTGCTTGCTTGCTTGCTTGTTTTGAGGAGGTTCATCCAAAGGTCCTTTTATAGCATGAGTGCGGGAATTGAGGGATTTTCATTTATTACTCGGAGACGTTTATCGTTAAAAACAAAAACAAAACGAGTAAAAAATGCGCCGAAGTTTCCTCGGAGCCATCGATTTTTCTGTGCAGTATATAATGCTGTATGAAACTTTTAACCGAGGCCCATGAAACTCAGCCGCTGGTCATGGAATTCTTAGCTGCGGCCTATGAAAATCGCCATGGTCCAGCGGTGGCCTGTGTTGTTGGTACCTGTATCGATGCCAGAAGCACGATTATGGCTGACTTTAACCTTAAATAAAATAAAAACTGCTGAGGCTAGAGGGCTTCAATTTGGTATGTTTGTTGATTGGAAGGTGGATGATCAACATACAGATTTGCAGCCCTGTAGCCTAAGTAGTTTTTAAGGTCTGAGGCAGACAGAAAAAGTGCAGACGGACAGACAAAGCCGCCACAGTAGTTTTCTTTTACAGAAAACTAAAAACTGCAGTGACTGTCATTGGCATTAGGAACAGGAAATGATATTATCAGAGAAATATGCGCTGCAAAGTAAGTTCTCCTTAAAATGGTTTTTTCTTTAGACTTGTGTACTCTCTCTCTCTCTCTCTCTTCTCTCTCTCTCTCTCTCTCTCTCTCTCTCTCTCTCTCTCTCTCTCTCTCTCATTTAAAGTATGTTGTGTTTTCATGAACAATTCGGTAATACAGTAGTTATAAGTTTTTTCTTAAATAAAATATACCAAGTAAGCTGAAGATTGAGGCGTTACAATCATGTGATTTAATTCTAAAGTTTCCTGTTAGGTTTTGTTGTATTTTGCCGAAAGATGGTGTTGAATAACTAGTCGAAACAGTTGTGGGGAGGGATGAGGGTTTCCTTGACGTAATGCAATAATGAATGCAACGCTTAAAGGGTTGCATTGACGGTGAGATGTGAGGGAGGTGTGTTTGCATACCAAAGGTCTCGCTCACTCCACCGCTGGCAGAAGAACTCGCACATGAGGACGAAGGTGGTGTTAGCGATGCTTAGGATGTTGGTTGGTGATTGCGTTTGTTCGTGTGTGTGTGTGTGTGTGTGTGTCCGTGTGGTAGTGGGTGGCTGTGGCGTGGTAGCCCACAGCTGCTTCGAAGTGGTCGGCACACCCAGGACAGGTTCCCAGCACCACGTCTATCCCCTCTTCATATTCCAGTATCCCCCGAAGGGGGTTAGTGCTATCAGTGCACCTCACGCGGTACACTGTAGGCATTACTGAAGGTTCTTTGTAGCGTCCTTTCGACCTCTAGCTGCAACCCCTTCCATGCCTTATCCTGCACCTCCGTTATATTATCCTCCTTCCATCTTACTTTCTACCCTCTCCTAACAATTGTTTCTTAGTGTAACTGCGAGATTTTCCTCCTGATACGCCTTTAGAACCTTTGTACTCCCGATATCCCTTTCAGTGCTGAATGACATAATAGGTCCTTGCGCTTGGCCTTCGGCTTAAATTTTATGTTCCAATTCCAATATATTCCAGTATCACTTCGTGAAGGGAACGTCTTCACATTTAAAGTTGGGGCTGTGATAAAGGGTGGTAGTCCATTGGATATTTGATTGTTGGGGTTAGGGCCCAATGACTCTCATATACCGGCAACATTGTATTATGCATTTACATTTTCTTTCCAGTTGGGATCCTTCAGACAATCAGTTGTGTCTAATAATTTGTTGAGAGAGAGAGAGAGAGAGAGAGAGAGAGAGAAATTTGATTTAGCGTGGCTTGTTTGATGTTTGTTTTGGTAGTCAAGGGTTTTCATACATTTTTAGAATTTTCATGTTATTGTCATTCAGATAATTTAAAGAGGGCTGGTTACATAGTGCGTTGTTGTTGTACAAGAAAATTACAGCAAGTTAGGCTATGTTGAATAGTCGTGTTTCTTCGCAGACATCTGCTGGTAAGGAGCTGGTTTTGCTCGGATGTCACGGGACCACCTGTAAGCTCTCTCTCTCTCTCTCTCTCTCTCTCTCTCTCTCTCTCTCTCTCTCTCTCTCTCTCTCTCTCTCTCTCTCTCTCAGTACGTTGTGCTTCAGGGTCACGAGGATGGTCTTGTTAGGCCACTTTAAGAAAAAGAATACTTAAAAAGAAATCATTAACTTTAAACATGAAAAATCGCGGTGAGATGTAATTTATTCATCTGAATCCTTTTTATTCGTTTGTATGTTACATTGCCGTTGAAAGGAAGAAAGCAAATTTAGTGCTTTCATTTGGTCTACTTTTTGACACACACACACACACACACACACACACACGTGTGTGTGTGTGTTTGTGTGCGTGTGATATTTGGAAGTCGATTCTTGGAGGGTGCAGCTCTGCTTAGTTCACTGGTAGGTCCGTGGTTTGCTTACTGCCTACCGCTCAACAGCCTACTAGGCGGTAAGTGGACATCAGGGTTTACTGGGGTCGAGAAAGAAGAGGTCGGGTGAGCAGCCTCAGACTAAGAGTAATTGAGAAACCGGAAGGCTGCATCCCTTCGGACCCACCCCCTCCAAAAAGGGGGCATGTGGTGAAATTATATATATGTATGAAGTATGTGAATGCCTTCAGTAATACTTTGAGATGTGTTTTAAATTGGGATTTGCTTGATTGCACATATTCCTTCTTTAACAAGTCTTACACGAATTAAAGACTCTCTCTCTCTCTCTCTCTAACCTTTTTGACCTCCCAGCTGTGGCAAAAAAATCCCATTTAAGTTAACCCGTTTTGTGGAATGTGATGATGGCAGAAAATGGTGAAAATACATAATAGCGTTGGCAGAGAGTTCAAAAATAAACGGTGCCCTCTGAAATGATACTCTTAAATTTGAGAGCAGCGAGAAGGGATTAGGGTATTAGGCGAATCCCACGACGATAAGGATGTTTGCCTTCCCGTGTTATTTTTAACGAAGTGGCCCTTTATGCCTTCGTCTGTCAGTTTAGCGCTCATGTCTACACATTAATTAGATCAGCGACCCTTGGTGGCGGCTCTTCCTTGGGGAGACGAGAGAGAGAGGCAGGCGGGCCGGAGCAAGGTCACCATGGCTAAGGGCAACTCCGGTTTGGAAGCGAGGTCGGATGGAGGTCATTTATATATCTGAACGTGTTTTTGTTCTTCGGAATTTATGAGTTTTAGTTCTTGTATATGGTTTTGGTCGTTCGTATTTTGGGGGGTTTTATTTCGTGACGTGACCTAAGTCTTTGCAATGACGTCATGGAGTCAGTCTGGCCTTCCTGTGACCTCGTATCCTGTGAGAACAGAATGCAAGGGAAGATGTGGGATGAATGAAAAATTGAAAACGGAAGAAAATGCAGTCGATTAGATATTGGAGAAAATACAAATTTTGAAGTAGAAGAAAATGCAATCTTCAAAGAAATTATACGGAATGTAATTATTAAGAGTTATCATACAACAATTCAAGGATTCCATGAACCAGAAGATTACATGAAAGAATGAAAGGAAGATAAAAAAAAAAAAAAAGACAAGCATGAAGCAGCAAAGGTTAGAGGCCTTGGCAGTTCGGAACTTTACACCCCCTCCCTCGTCAGCCCCACCTACGGGAGGATGCTAGAATTGCCATGGGTTGGGTGGAGGGGTTGAGAGCGCGCCCGCCCACACACACACACACACACACACACACACACACACAAAAGTTGCGAGAGACATACGTTACTGGAATGTTACTCCGAACATGTACTTGTACTGTGAGTCATTCTCCGTCCCAGCTGCTTTCGTTTTTTCTTTCGTCCTTTCTTGTCTTGTGTATTGTAATTGTCACGTTCGCCAACGTTGTTTTTTTTTTTTTTTTTTTTTTTTTTTTGTTGATTCATGATACAGAAGATTCTCTCTCTCTCTCTCTCTCTCTCTCTCTCTCTCTCTCTCTCTCTCTCCTTTTGTTCGTATACACTTGGGTGTTGCATATGTAAATGCTATCGCGTGTAGACATTCCAAAATTAGTGCTTTACCAGTCATATGTTTTTCTGCGCAGCAGGATATGTAACTTCCGCCATTTTGAATTAAAATGGAAATGAACAAACAAATTACTCACAACACCGTCTGGGATTCTTCTTCTTAGATGCAACGTACGCGTCATCATCATTCGATTTAGACTGGAAGTTTCATTGTATTCAATTACTTGATCGTTGTTGTCGTAGAAAATAACATGATCAGAGCATCGAATGATCACATCTTTACTTAATATAAAGACTCAGCGTGGGTGTTATTGCGCCTAAAACCACGACCCGTGAGTGGCAGGTAAATTAGTTGAGAATTGTACGTGATTGCATGCAGATATGTACAGCACTTGGGTTGAGGAAGGTGAAAACAGCGTGCTGGAGCGCGAACCGGACTGAGGAAGGAGAGAGAGAGAGAGAGAGAGAGAGAGAGAGAGAGAGAGAGAGAGAGAGAGAGAGAGAGAGAGAGAGAACGCAGGTGTGCCGGAGCTGAACATTTAAATAGCCAACAAATAACCCTACCCTTTACGTAGAGGAAAAAGCCTCACAGCTGATTTTATATTTTCTTGGCAAACCCATGTTATCTTGGTTTGTCTACTCGCGCAAAAATGAGTCGTGAAAATAGTACGACCTCGCGATGAGTTACCAGTGATTGTTAAATGATAACATGGTGTTACGGTGGTGTATATTTTATTCATTCAGCGAAGACAGAGCACTTGAGGCAGACTCATCCGCTGCATGCGAATCGGTTATGAGAGATGATCATTGTAACGGAGATCTATCCTCTGAGCCCGTGTTTATGATAATGCCGTTGCTTCTGTGAATTTGAATACTGCTTTGTGCTAGGCAGTGACATTTGGAGGGAATTATACTGTTACGTTTTAATGTATACTATCAGTACTCCCGTATTGTGTATGTTGCATAAATCAATGTGGTCTATTCGAAGGTACCGTGCCCGTGCCCTTTCTCTGTATATCAGGAAGACAACTCTCTCTCTCTCTCTCTCTCTCTCTCTCTCTCTCTCTCTCTCTCTCTCTCTCTCTCTCTCTTCTTTAGCATTCACTTTGGTTGTCAGTAGGTAGGATTGCAATGCTTAGATTTTTAAATATTATCTTATACATCTGAGTTAGACCTTCTCTTCATGCTCCTCCCATGTTCCTATAAATTCTACTTCAAAATAGTTTATTGCTTCCATCGGAACCTGGCTTGGATTTTTTCAGGCCTGGGCTAGAGGAACGTGATTTAACTGTGCATTTCGTCGTATTTCCGAGACAGGTTCAAAATTATGTTGTCCATGAAAAAACTATGCTGGAATTTATTTTATTTGCTTTCATCACCGTGTTTATCGTCCTCAAGACTTTTATCATAAAAATCAAAATTATAAGCAAGTTTATTTTCCCGACAGTAAAGAAGGCAGTATTATATTATTTTACCGTTTGATTTTATTTATGATGCAGCAGGTTATACAATCAGTTGCTCTGCATTTTCTTGTTTAGGATTTTATGATCGTTAAACGTGCTGTTCATTACGTAAACTATCTGTGGCTTTCACAGAAAAAAATATATGGATATGCGTATTGCCTTTTATACAGTTAGTGACACATATGTGCGTTTATGTGCATATGTTTTTCTTCGGTAACGTCATTGAATTGGGACACAGTTATTTGAAATGCCCAGCATTATTCAGTGTAGTCAATAGAGGGTAAAATTCTGGCCGCAACGTTGTTCATGGTAAATGCTGAACACGGCATGGAAGATGGAGTCCTCCTGTTGTTATTTCGTGTATCATTCGGACTGAAGATTTTCTCCTAATTTTTCTTCTTCTCTTTTTGGTTACTGAGTTAAATGCTCTGTTTTCTTGTGTTGAATATATGTTTGTTCCATCTGACTATGTTTTATGAAGATTTTTACAGATAGAGCAAGTTTAAAATATTTGACCTTATATAATTTGGGTGCTAATAGTCCCTGTGTATAGTTGGTGGAGTCGACCCTTCTATCTGCTCAAGTAAAAGACCGTCAAATTCCTCATAGTTAAAATTTGCATATATTTAATAGAAGCATTCATTAGGATGGTCCTCGGTTGGGCAAGACCCATGGCTGCTCAGTGAGCAGTAAAAAAAAAAAAATAATAAAACCGGTCAGACCATGAATATTAAAGGAGTGGGAGTCCTTTTAAAATGTTCAAGCTTATTTTTCTTTAAAGAGTTAATGGATATTAAAGGCAATATAATGATGTTTTGATAACACTGGTATATATATAATTTTTTTTTTCTCACAATTACTGCTCACAATTACTTTTAAGTTAGTTCACCGAGTTCTGTGTGTTTTTTTTTTTTTTGCGTTTAAAAGTATTTAAAAAACATGAACGGTAAATGTTCCTATATATCGGTGGTTATTATATTTAGATCTAGAAAGTGGTGTTGAAAAATAAGATTTCCAGTTCTCATCACCTTTTTATAAAGATGGCCTTACCTTTTGTAGCTCCCACCCATTTTGATTTTTCCTTTCTAGGTTGTACAATGAATTAAATTATTTCATGCAGTTATCCTAGTTAGGTAAACTCGTTAGTTGTTTAGTTGTTCCTGAAGTAATCAATGTGTAACCTGTCCTCTCACCCTCCCCTCCCTTCCCCCGCCCCCAGAAGGTTGAATTTGGGCACAGAATGACGACATCTTTTGCGGTTAGGAAACAAGTATTATGGCTCTCAGGGACCTTCGTACTTCAGCCACTTAGCTTGCAGTTGCAGTGCGACTGGATGTTATTGCGCTTGGCGTTTCACAGTATCGAGGCACTACGGTATAAATGCTTAATATGGCACGTTATTATGATTGTTACCTTTTATTTTGACTTCTTTGTGTGCAACACACTATATATATATATATTATTTTATAAATTTCTGACTCACATCAGGATCGAAACCAGGTCTTTCAAACGCTGGGTTCGATCGATGTAATCGACTATATGTTACACGTGATTGTATGTTGATTATAATATATATATATATATATATATATATATATATATATATATATATATATATATATATATATATATATAATATATATATATATATATATATATATATATATATATCGAACATATGTCTTTCAATTGAAAGGCAAGAGCGCTATATTATCGATATATATATTATGATATATAGAAATTTATTATATATTATATATATGATTGTGTGTTGATTATTTATATATATATATATATATATATATATATATATATATATATATATATTTATATCTATTATGTATATGTATATATACATGTATATTTATATATATATATATATATATATATATAAACACACATATAAACACACATACATACACGCACAAGCGAACGTACTTACATATGTACCCCACTGAAGTTTGGTTGTATAAAACTTCCACCTCCCCCTCCCCAACGCTTTCTTTTGTTCTACTCTTTCTTGATATAAGTAAGCAGGAAGTGCACGCGTACAGACCATCTGTATTCTGTAGGTACAGATTGTGGCTGTTGCGCCTCAAGGTGCCACTTAAGTACACATGTTGCTTCGGTGTGCCTCAAGGATGCTTATTCGTTGGTAAACATTGCTCTTTGATGGGTTAGAGTTGAATTGTTTATAGTGTCATTTGCATTATTGTAGATGAGGGTTATATTATCCGAGAGGATTCCATCTTCCGTGATATGATTATTTATCTGGGGACGAAAATTATATTCTGGACAGACCTTTCAGTTTTGGTCT